>NW_023336205.1:384848-431685 GCF_012550715.1 Geosmithia morbida
CTTCGTTTATTTGTTTAATCATTCAATTTTCTTTAATTTTCTTTTACCCCGTATGTCTTATCGTCCGTTGTGCAACTACCCTCCAAGTCCAATAACTGTAGTCGTACAACCTCGTTTCAGCCCTACCAAGCACGCACTTGACTGCACCACGAGTACATTCAACAACTACTGCACTCCACTTTCCTTCTTTGTCTCTCATTTTCTGTTTTCATGGCACTCATGACCTGAATCTGATCCTGCATATTCGCACTTTGTGGCCTTCACCCTCACTTCTGTAAGTCATAAGACGATGTGCCGTCCTTCACTACAGCTTCACTGCATGTACAGCCAATGATTGCAGAATCCTCACTTGGTTCTTCCACACACCCCCTACGTCATATTCATACCATTGTGCGGAGTAGCTGGTCCCCTCCAAATAAATTAATCCCTCCGCCAAAGAAAAGAAAACCTAGTCTTGATATTGTTGACCCCAGTCTTCATATTGTCAACCCTGTCAACTTTTCGTTAACCCATGTACGACTGTCGACAATCAATAGGAGCTATTCACTACACCAACTCCGCTTGATTCCTTGTCGAACCATCTTAAACCATATTGTAGGGTAATATTGGTGCGAGTGATAGTCATCAATCTCCCGGCAAGTTCCTGACGCCAAACACGACTTCAACACCTTAGCAAACTTGATAAGTCACACTTCGTGGGTCTGCCGAACCGTTGACAAGTCACATACGCCAGTTTGCAGCATCGCAATGAATGACATCTCTGCATTCCTTACGACGTGATTACTCCTGTACCACTTTACTCCATACATGCCCATACATATTGCGCACCACACTCCACACCCAGCGTTCATCAGTGGGGTTCACCCTTGTCAACGGTCCAACATATATGGAACGAGTTGCCTTCGTGGAACACCGAGCGATAGTTCTACTTCCTAACTGTTATTATTGTTCAATATGCAAGATGTGATTGCACTACTGTTGATACGACCTAATAAGACCTGCCGTCTTCATAGCACCGCCACGACCTAATGTAAACGCCCATTCTTTACGTGTAAGCTACATCAACGTTGCCCGCTCTTAAGATGCGAGTACTGCCAGTAATACAAGGTAGTAGTAGTAGAAGTACGTGTAGCCTCTCCGCCCCTGAGCTCTCGCAAACGTCGCAGCGACGCTCGGGCGACGAGTTAGTAACACGTCAACACTTGGCTGCAGCAGGCCCCATTTCCCACGTTGGAGCCCCAAGAGCGCCATGTTCCATCACTCGTGGTCAGCCAACTTTTCCAGTGCTAAATACACGTAGTACTCATGCAGTCGTACTGGTCAACTGCTGGTCATATGTAACACCCGACGCCCGCACGACGTTAATAGACAGGGACCAAGCTGGAGGGTGGGGTGTGCACTCTCAATCTCATCATAGCCTCATACTTGTGCATGGGTACGCTGTACGGGGAAGGGATAACCAACCTTCCTAGCGTTGTCACCAATATATTATCACATTGAGGTCGCTCAACAAAAACGTCCAACTCACCAGAGGACAATGAGGTCTCTGCCCTGTCCTCACGTCTGTCACCAATGGCCGTGATCCATTTTTCGACAAACTGCCGAGCGCCATGGACAGGACCCGAGTCACAGTCTCATTTTAGCATCGCCACGGCGCTATCATGGTACGTGACAAGACCACGGATTAACATGGACCTATAAAATCATCGTCCGTCACTCGTAGTACTCGTACGAGTACCTACCATTAGACAAAAAAAGTTGCATTACGTATTATTACTTCTCCAGGGGCAAAAAAAAAAGAAAAGAAACGAAACGCAGTGTGTCCGAAATGTCCAGATAGGCCCATTCAGTAAAATATTACATTGGGTAGTAATACGCATACACCCCCTCCCCCTTCCTTCCTCCACCAGTTGTGACCGTTGTGCCTCTTTATTCGAGAGCCCCATCGTTGGAACGTTCTTTTAAGTGGTATCAAGACAGTTACTTGGACGCTCCATGTCTATTTGATCCATCCCTTAGGACCACCCCAGTTCCCCTTGACCATGGCGCTCCAGTAGACCCATGGGAAAAAGTCCTTCTTGAGGTAGTAGAAAAGGCGGCGGGGCTCAGCTTGGTCGAAACCAATCAGGTCACCAAATGTCTCTTTGGGCACGCCGCCGTACTTGAACTCGGCTAGGAGCACCTTGCCGTACTCGGTCAGCAGAGGGCAAGAGGTGTACCCGTCGTACCCGGCGTCGGCCGTCTGTCCCTCCATGGCCCGCAGGATGTTGCCCACAATGACGGGAGCCTGGGCCGTTACGGCAGCCGCTGTCTTGGACGTGGGCAGGCTTGACGCATCGCCAGAGGACCACACGTTTGCGTACTTGCGGTGCCGCGCCGTGTTGTCGTCCACGTCCACATACCCTGCCTTGTCGGCCAAGGGGCTGTCGCGGACAAACGCGTGGGGGCCCATCTTAGGAACGGCGTGCAACAGGTCAAACTTGCGCACCACTCGCTCCTGGCCGTCGGGGCGGGCAAAAACGGCCTTGTCTCCATCGACCTCGACCAGGTCGTGCTGGAACAGACCCTCCACCCCGCGCTCCTGCCTCAGCTGCTCCAGCTTGGCGGCGTACTTGGGCACGCCAAACATGGTAGGCATTCCCGTGGCGAAGGTGATGTGCACGGGTGATGTTGACGGTGAAGAGGGGTTATACAGCCCAGCCTTCTTCCAGTAGTCCAGGGCGAGCCACATAGATTTTTGCGGCGCGCCGGCGCACTTGATGCCGCCCAGGGGCTGCGTGAAGATGGCCTTACCCTTGGCCAACGTGCGCACGAGCGGGTCGAGCTTAGACACTGAGTCGTACCCGTAGATGGATGCTACGGGAGCGGCACGGTCCGTCAAGGCGTCGGAGAGACCCTTTATGCTCGAGAAGTCGACCTTGATGCCCGGAGCCACCACTAGGTGATCGTACGTCAGCTTGGTGCTGCCCAGATTCACCGTGTTCTGCTCAGGCTCGAACCTGCTCACGGCCTCGGCGTACAGTTTGAGCTTGGGGTCCGTCAGGCTGTTCAGCGGCCTTCGTAGCTCCTCCTTGTTCTTGAGTCCGGCGCCAACCAGCGTCCATCCGGGCTGGTAGTGGTGCCACTCGGCCGGGTCCACCACGGCAATGTCGTCCTGCGAGAAGCGCCCCGTCTTAAGTAGCTGGTGGGAGATGGCCAGACCGGCCGAACCACCACCCACCACCACCACCTTGTGAGTGCGGGCGCCTGGTGTAGCTGTCGTTTCGGCCGCTGCCGTTGCGAATGTGCGTGCCATAGGAGAGAGTCGTGTCGCTGTGGAAAGCACACGTCGCACTTTGAAGGCCAACATTGTGTCTGCCTGTGTGTGTGCGCTTTGAATAGCACGTTGATCCCGCTTCGAATATGGTCAACTGGAACAAGAGACAGTGTGACGATCCGCGTAGAGTTCTGGTTTTTTTGGGTTGGACGAGATTTTTGACGCCTTTCCAAGTCCTTGACGTTATGCGGTCATTTTTACTACTGAGCCGTACGATTTCGGCGAATGGCGGGGGGAAAAAAAACCTAAAAGATATAGCCCGGCCGGGTCGCCGGCGGTGATCACGTCATGCGGCGCGCGGCAATGCCGCTCTGATGCATTACTGCAATTATAAGCCGCAGGACAGCGATACACCTGCCACTTCCTTTTTCAGTAGTCAACTAAATGTTACAATGGCACGGCTTACCGAAATGTACGCTTGCACTCATGTAAAGGAATTATTCCGAAGGCCAATACTCGATTTAAATCACGCCTTCTGTTGCTACTACTCGGGCACTACTGTACGAGTAGTACCTCCACTTGACTACGAGTATGCGGCTCCCAACTGTATAATACACACTATATATATATATATATTGTCCTATGAGGTATCAAAACAACCATCGCTTTGTACATTGAACGAAAAATGAAAGAATGAACATGGACGAGACGCAACCCCTTTAATTCCACCCACTCCCAAACTCTTGGTACACCATGCTCGTGCAAAAAGAGAAAGACTCTTGTATATAAGAAGAAAAATGGAAAAGAAAAAGAACAACGGCCCCCGATAAGTCACCATCACACGTGCACATCCACAGGCTCAGCTCCGGGTAAACCATCTAGGTCGTGAACATCCTTCTGTTCCTCCATCATATCGATCAGGCTGTCGAGGTTGCTGTCCAAACTCTCTTCGTCCCTGGGGTCAAGACACCTCTTGAGCAGCTTGCGATACTTTTCAATCTTGTCGCCTGTGCCCACCATGCTCAGCGCGTCCACGTACTCAGACTCGACCTGCCTCTGTTCAGCCAGTAGCTGACCCAGCTGCCGTGCCAGGTCGAGCTTCTCCTCGTACGTATCCTCTTGCGCTGTCGCCGCCGTCGCAGCGTCTCCGTTGGCCTTGCTCAGTTCCGCATCCACCGTATGCTGCACGTGCAGCCGATTTTGGTGTGCAATCAGCTCCAAAACCTGGTGCTTAGCTATATTGGCCTCGTTCATCAGCCTAGCCGCCGCATCGTCCGTCTCAAGCTGGGCCTCGAGCTCTGCAATCTGCTGTCGGGCCACGTTGAGATCTGTCTGCGAGTTGCTAAGGATCCGCCGTGCCTCCGCTTCGGCCACGTCCTTCTGTTGCCACTCGTCTTCGTAGCTCTTGGCCAGGTCCTGGAACTTGTCCAGAATCAGCGGCGAGATCCGGTTGTGTACGGTGTTTGCCGCCGCCGACGAAAACGACACTGACGTTTTCTTGGCTGCTCCCTTGTCCGCAAAGGCATCTCGGAACGACACGTGCTTATGCGAGTCGGGTGCAAATGGCGACGAGGACCGTTGATGACCCCTGTCTTTCTTGTTGGCGTTGAGCTCCATGATGAGATCTTCTGCCCTGACACCCTCATTGTTGGGTATGTCTGACGAAGCGTTACGTCCAAGAAGCGACCTGATGCACTTGCGGGCGTTGCGGTACGCTGCGAGGTGCAGCGCCGTGTTTCCGTCGTTGCTCTGTGCATCTACCAAAAGCTGGAAAGCATTAGGGTCAAGCTCCCCTTGAAGACGGTTTAGTATACTATCCAGGTAGTACCGTGAGCAAGGGTGGCTGTAGACCCTGCCGTTCTTCATGATGGCTGCATGGTGGATGACGGTGCAGCCCTGGTGATCGCGGGCATCGGCCGTTTCGAACAGCTCATCCATGACGGCAGGGAACGATTGCTTCTCAAAGCAGTTTGTAAAGTTGAGCGCCCTCATCAGAGGTGTCTCTCCACGAATGTTTCGGGCTGAGATATCGGCGCTGAATCTTTTGAGCTGTTTGATAACATCCACGTCACCCATAGCTGACGCCCAGTGAAGGGCAGTGTGGTTCTCGGCATCGATGAGCCAGTTGGGCTGGAAGTTGGGAGGCGGATCCGGCTTTACTGCCGGCTGCTCGTTGTGCGAGAGCAAAAAGTAGTCGAGGAGCTCGTCACCGTACAGCGCGTGTTGCTGCTCCGTCAAGTCATGTATCTGCTCCTCCCTCTTTCGCTTGCGGTGACCCGTCGAAACGTGAGACATATCAAAGCGGTCTTCTTCACCCATGTATGATGCCGAGGCCACGGTGAGGTTGTCCGGGGTGTCATCCTCACCCATCATGGTCGAGTCGGCGGTATTATCATACTCTTCAACTACCTGGGGAGGAGGAGGGGGAGGAGGAGGGGGGGCGTCTGCGGTTTTGATTAGAGTTCTTACATTCTTCCATACGTATATTCAGGGCCGGGAGAGGCATACTGTTCCATTTCGGGATCGGCGGTTTAGATTTGGGCGCCTTCGGCTTGCTTGCATGCTTCGGGGCCGGCGGCGGGCTCTCGTTGCCTGGGCGAAACTCGAAGATGGGCCGGAGCGAATCGTACACGCTGTGTCGCACCGCCAGAGACTCTGCAGCTGGCATAGGTATCCAGGTTCCTAAATGACGTTAGAAATAGAAAGGCGAAGTAGAGCGAGTGTTTTCTGGTCGGCCAACAACATACCCTGGTACTTTCCGTAACCGCCCTGAATTTTCTCGTGTGTGTCTTTCTGAACATCGCGCTCGAGGATACGAGTTCTCGCTGGCTTGTCAAACCCGGCAGCCTTCAACACATGTGTCGCATTCACCCAGTCATCATGCCGCCTTCGCATAACATGTTCTTTGAGGTCCACACCAAATTGGAATTCGTATACAGGAATCTGAGAAAGGTGCGATGTTAGCAAACACATTCGCGCAAGGAAAAATTGATGCCACCCCAACTCGACCGCGGCCTCCATCAAGTCCGAAGACAGCAATGGTGGGAACCCAAAGGGAAGACAATGTCACTAAAGAAGTACGAGGGACGGTTTACTTACACCACTGTATGTGGCACTGTAGACGCCGGGGCTGTCGCCCTTGACCATGATGGCAAAGACTGGAATATGTATGTCTATGCCACGCAACCATGCAGGTTCTAAGTGCTCTCGGAAAAAACGACTCGAGCGAGTGATATGAGAAGATGCAGTGATCGGAGAAACGTTGAAAAGTCTAGGTGTAGTGGCGGATACAAGAAGTCGCCGTTGACGTCGAGCCTTGCCGACAGAGATGAGGGTGAGCGGGTCAATTGGTGGAAGAAGAGAAAGGCCAGACAGGGCACGTTAGACGACGCGCTCCAGGGATTAGCGACGCGCCCTTCACGCGCGGTAGATAGTTTAATTGATTTTAATGCCTGAGGCACCAATAATCAGTAACGTTCCTGGCACACAATTCGGGTACGAGTGGACTCCAATTCACACTAGGGGGTCCAGCACGTGACTGGACCAAACAGCCAGCAAGCAAGCAAGCAGAGAACCCTGAAGCCTCCTGAGCTCACCTATGCTGGGCTTGACGCGTTTCATTTCACGGAGAAAGCTATTAAAGCCAAACGAATCTTGACAAATCAACAACCGCCAAAACAATCGGGTGCCCCCACCAGTACGACAATCGAGGGGTGATAGCAGCTGCGCGATCCTCCAACGACTTGCAATCCCAAGCTTCAACCCTGAGACCCGAGCTCGAGGAGGTTTATCGCCCAAACGCACATCTGTGAAGCTCCCACCTTAGCGTCAGTCTAAGCACCCCCACGGCCTGAGAGAGCACACGATACAGCCCCCATTGGGCAACTGCGAGACAATACCAAGCGCGCACACACATACACATAAACATGGCCGACTCGCTGCACAACGCGCCCATTGTACTCGACAATGGTTCAGGAACGATCCGTGCAGGTTTCGCGGGCGAGGATGCACCAAAGTGTTTCTTTCCGTCATTCGTTGGGCGCCCAAAGCACCTGAGGGTCCTCGCCGGTGCTCTGGAAGGAGAGGTGTTTATCGGGCAAAAGGCGGCGACGGAGCTCAGAGGTCTACTAAAGATCAAGTATCCGCTAGAGCACGGCATTGTGACAGATTGGGACGACATGGAGCGCATCTGGGAGTATGTGTATGGAGAGGGACTTAGGACACTTAGTGAAGAGGTACGTGAGAGGAAGGGGGAAAGAGATCAAGTATGGGAATACGAGTGACTGACATTAGTGACAGCATCCTGTTCTCCTGACAGAGCCGCCCTTGAACCCTAGGAGCAATCGCGACACGGCTGCGCAGATACTATTTGAGACATTCAACGTCCCCGCGTTACACACGTCGATACAAGCCGTTCTCTCATTATATGCCAGCGGCAGGACGACGGGCATCGTGCTGGACTCGGGTGACGGTGTGTCACACGCCGTGCCGGTCTACGAGGGCTTCGCCATGCCTAGCAGCATCCGCCGAATCGACGTCGCCGGACGAGACGTAACCGAGTACCTGCAGATGCTGCTGCGGAAGAGTGGATACGTCTTCCACACGAGTGCGGAGAAGGAGGTGGTGCGTCTGATCAAGGAGAGCGTGTCGTATGTGGCGCATGATCCGCGGAAAGAGGAGAAGGAGTGGTTCGGAGTCAAGCACAATGAGAGCAAGATGGGCGAATACGTGCTCCCTGACGGTCACAAGCTCAAGGTCAGTCTTACCTCCATCAGTGATTTGTACAATGGCAACGCTGGTGACTAACAAATAACAGATTGGAGCTGAGCGCTTCCGCGCCCCCGAGATTCTATTTGACCCCGAAATCGTCGGCCTCGAGTATCCCGGCGTGCACCAGATTGTTGTCGATGCCATCAACCGTACCGACCTCGACCTACGGAAATCGTTGTACAGCAACATTGTTCTGTCGGGTGGCAGTACGCTGACCAAGGGTTTCGGCGACCGACTGCTGCACGAGGTGCAGAAGCTGGCGGTCAAGGACATGCGTATAAAGATTTTTGCGCCGCCGGAGCGCAAGTACTCGACATGGATAGGAGGAAGTATTCTTGCTGGTCTGAGTACATTCCGCAAGGTATGTTTTGCTCTTGGATGCTTACTATGGTGTGTTTACGTACTGACACGACGGCATGACAGATGTGGGTGAGCATTGATGACTGGCACGAGAACCCGGACATTATCCACACCAAATTCACCTAAACGGCTGTGAACAATGGGATGAGAGAGAGAGAAGGGCGTGGCATTCCTCCTACCAACGGAACTAATTTGGACAAGAATCTGCGGCATCCTGAAAGCCTCTCAAGACAATGCTTCTGTAGCACTCCCGGGCAGAGAGTGGAAAAAAGGCCGACCCGATGGATACTGATACCACTACCTACTATTGCGTCACCACCACTACTACTTAATAGTTGCCACTAAACTTATACCAAAGCAGGCGGGCATATTGCTTGAAAGACTTGATTGGGGAATGACTAGGATGTCCCATTGTGGTCGAATAGAAGAAAGAAGCCAATGATACCCATTTGTGCTGTCCAGGGTCAGTGCAATGAGAAGGATTCACATAATAGTAGAAGGATCAATATTTGATGATGCGGTACATAGGATTCATTTCATTCGTATAACAGCTCTGCGCTTCTGCGCAATAGAGGTACATAATATTATAAGAAAAAAGAGAAAAAGAAGATCACCAGATGCAAACGCCGCTCCCAGTCCCTTTTGTTCTGAGGTCCCCTGCTTTTGTTCGTTTGTTTTTTTTTGTTCGCCAATCCCCAATGATAGTAAAACAAGAGTACATCAAGATCAAAACGCCATATCATGCTCTGTTGGAAGTACCCTCATGTAGAGGGCACTTTGGCTTACAGCTCCTTGCCAGTGATATGAGCCCATATCTTGGACCTGGAGCTGACAGAGCTCATAGAGCTGCGGGCGTCGTCACTGCTCGAGGCGCTCGCGTCGCTGTGCTTGCGGTGGTAGACGTTGCCGGCGCCGCCGATGCCACAGTGGCCACGCTCCGAAGCGTTGTCCTCGCGGGTAGCCAGGCGACGAAGCTCGTCGTCAAGAGATGCGGCGGGGCGTTCCTCGGCCTTGTGGACGTTGCCTGCTCCGCCGATGCCACTGTAAAAGCGACGAGAGGGCGATGGAGGGCTCACGACGGAGTGGTCGGCCGATGTAATGCGAGGAGTGCTAGCCGAGCCACGCGGGGCGCGGAAGGTGTTTCCTGCGCCCCCACGACCAGCACGGACGTAGGTAGTCGTCGTCGGAACGGGCTCTGTGATGACAAAATTGGGCGCCATGATAGCGATTGTAGTTGTGATTATGGTGGTGATAGTGGTGGGGAGTGTAAGTGATATGGTGGTGATGCAGCTTGGGACCAGGATAGAGTCAAGTCTCAAATTGCAAGCTTTGTAGTTATCTTAAAAGGTGATCTTTTATGTATAGTCTTCTCTCCCTTGAAGCAGGATAGTAAAATGGTGAAAAGTGATAATAATGAGCAGAGAAATATAGGTGAGGCCACACTGGCGTATTTATTGCTACGACGACAGCTACCGACACGCATTTCCCCTGGGAACAAGGGCGGGTCCTCCAAAACCAACAATGGGTCACAGGATTGATCATGAGCAAGAGAAAAAAAAGATTTTCCTCACTTCTCTCTCCTTCTAGCTATTAGCTCTCTCCACACTTGACCCATGACGCCCACGCCGTGCCCGTTGGGCCCCTTTTGGCCCCCCCCCCCCCTTGGCCCTTGTTGAATTTTCCCCACGATCTCACAATTCAGACTCATGGATGGAATTGCTCAGGTGACGGGTCGTGTGGGGGATGGTGAAAGGAAGAAAATTCAAATACACACTGTATGAATACGGAAAAAACTGGTGATAACATACAGTACCCGTTTGTGACTCTGTACTGTATCAGGTAGCCAGGGGTAGCAATCTATTACGAGAAATGCGTCACAAGGTGCCACAAAGTCTCCAGTGAACACCAGCCCAAGCAGTTGAAAAACGTAACATTTATCCCATGGAAATACAATTCTGTATGGCCATGTTTATTTTCTTTTATTTTCTATATATTTTCCAATTTGTTTCAATTTTTTCATCTGGGCATTGTTGGCATCCTGAATCCACCCTAGCCAACCATGGAGTTTCCTGGGGGTAATGTAAATGCAATTGCATCATCCCTGGACCGAATCACTCCTCCCATCTGCCTGTAAATGGACGGCTCATGAGAACGTGCTTTCTTTTTGTTTTGTTTCCCTTGACCGGTGCCGGATTACGGAGGAGAGCTCATGGAAGCAATTTTTGAGCTTTACTAATTAATGAGTCAATCATGGAGAGAATTTTGCGTGTAGACGAGGCAAATCTTCGCAATTAAGCACGCAACGATCCGAGACCTGGGCTAAAGGTGGCGAGTGCGTCTCTTAACAATACATCTACTAGTCTGTACAATAAGGCCGAGTACAGTGAGTGAGAATGTATGTGTTGTCCTTGTTGTATGAATGAATATCGTCTAGTAATATAATATATGTGTCACTACTCGTACCCAGCCGCATGACCTGGACGGACGGCCTAGATGCGTTATCATATGACCTTTTCTCTCTCTCTTTCTTGGGAATACATTCTAGAACTCTCTCCTCTGAGTAATCCAATAATGGTGTCCTATAATACGACTTATATGGGCAATGTATGAAACATAATCTTTTCCCTGAATGACGGCATTTGAGTTCTCTCAGCTTTGTTTTAACTCCATATCGTGACTATTGAGAGTAGAAACAGTTGGCAACGTCCATCTCTGACGTTTCAACACACTCGCCACACTAATGTAACATCATGGATTGACAATAAAAGCTAGAACCGACTCGATTCATCCAGCTATGGCCAAGACGTTGAAATCGTGTGCGGCACAGCATAGGGTAAGCGCCTAGCTCAGGAGATTTCGTCAGCGCAGTGGAAATATCTAGAACCCCTCATTCCTACCTTGTTGGCGTTGTTGAAACAGACAAAAACCCCGCTACGACATCCGACAACATTACCATTTTGCCATAAAGATTACCTGCTATTACGGGTAACAGAAAGGAGAGAAGAAAAGAAGAAGGGAAAAAAGAGACAACGACCAACGACAAAATGTCCGACGACAAAATCCACCACATCACCTCCTCCGCGGAATTGTCCGCCCTCTTCTCCTCAAACACGTATGTCGCCGTCGACTTCTTCGCAGACTGGTGCTCCCCTTGCCGTGCCATCGCTCCTGTATTCGCCCAGTTGGCCGCCCGCCACTCCGTCGATGGCCAGCTAGCCTTTGCCAAGGTCAACGTCGACCACGTCCGCGACGTAGCCGCCCAGCACCGCGTTACTGCCATGCCCACCTTCCTCTTCTTCAAGGAGGGTCGTCAGGTCGCTGTCAACGGACAGGCTGCCATCCAGGGTGCTGATCCGAGAACCCTGGGTGCTGCGGCGGAAAAGCTCGGTGGTCTGGCACAGAAGCGTGCCGCCGAGGCAAAATAGCAATGCTGAACATACTTCATCGCGACATAGACAGTCGGCATTGGCGGCCATTCCCCAGGCCTTGACACCGTGGTCGCCTACAGGCGTTGGGAGCGTTTGCTTTTTATTTTTGTTTATTATAATCTTCTCATGAAGAGAAGTGAAATATAGAGGAAAAAATTTGCATTCTATTGGTACTAAATACCGGCTTGTTATCAAGCATGGCGCAGCCTCCATCCTCGCCTGTTCCCATTACCAAACGCCGATCATATAAAAACAGATTTCCTGTTCAGATGTGCAAAAGCGGACCAGAAGTTGTGATATCATACGCTAAAACAATTGGGTCACAACGCCAGACGAAATAAAACAAAAAGGAGACATGGTAAAGCGTCTAGGCATCACCGCCGAAACTCATCCACCCATACATGCCGATGGCGCTCCCCAGAATCAGGAAAGTCAAGATACCAGCCCCGGCCCTGTCTCCCGTTGTGATGCGGTCCTGATCATCTAAAAAGCTGTTGGCCTCCGACCCAGCATTGGGGTCACCTTTGCTGGTGCCTCCTTTCTTGGCCGTTGCGGGGGCGGCAACGTCGTCGAGGAGAAGTGCCGAGAAGGCGCCAAGGGCACTCATCTCCTGTCCCGCGCCCAGGCTATCGTCGAATGTGCCCTTGGACCAGCTGAAGCCGCACTGATTTGTGCTGCCGCCCGTGCACACCTTGGCGGCGGCCTGGGCAGACTTGGTGAGGACGGGCTTGACTTGGTCTTCGATGTAAGGCGCTAATTTGGCGGCGCTCGAGTACCAGCGGTGCACGTAGCCCTTGAAGGACAGCATATCGGTCGTGCATGAGCCGGAGGCTTCGCACCAGGGCTCATAGCAGATGCCTTCGGGGAAGAAGACTTTGAAACCGTGTTCGAGCATCTTGTCTAGGCGACTTTTCCATTTGGTGTCACCATCGGTCTTTACTGGGTTAGTGCATGGCCTAAATGGGGATTGTGACGAAGTAAGGGAGAGGGAGAGAGAAAGAGAGGGAAATATACATAATTGTACATGAAAGCAGCACCCTGGAGGAATACAGCGTTGTTGTATGAGTACTGCTCCTTGTTGATATCGGTGCAGTTTGTTTCAACGTGCGCTCCGTCGTAGAGTGCCTCGTTGTCGGTCCCCATGAATCCTACTCCCTCCATCCAGTCCCACGTCTTCTCGGCCCACTCAGCGTAGGTACTGTTGTCTGTGTAGCGGGCGAGGCGGGCACCGATGTTGAAAAAGCAGCCGTTGGCAATCGTGTTCTTATAGTCGTATCCCTTGTTGGAGAAGGGGACCTGCCAGCGCAGACCGCCACCGCAGATGTTGCTCTGCCATCGGTCCGGCGTGGCCATGGAGTTGAAGACGGCCTGGGCCAGCGCGAGCCACTGCGGCTGATCCGCGGCGGGGTTGGAGAAGACGGTTTCGGCTGCCGTCATGGCCGTCATGCCCCAAAATCCTTGGTCGTCGTTTCCCATTGAGGCCGTATAGTTTCTCGGCATGAAGTCGTTGTTCTCGCCGGTCTGGAACAGAATGGAACTCTTGACCAGGTCGTTATACGTCGTGTCGCCCGTGTAGTACCAATAGTCGATGAAGGCCCCCCACATGGCACCGCCCTGCCACCAGTAATATGGTCCCAGACCTGATGCTGGCGGTCCTGGCAGGATACCGGGGGTCTGGCCAGTCTCGTTACCGTGATAGTACTGCAGTAGGTTCCAGGCAACTTGGCTGGCAGCCTTCTTGATGTTTGCTGCGAGGTTTTGTTAGGGATTATCTTGACAGAGAAGGACGGGAGCAGCTGTGTTGACGGGGAGGGTTTACCGGGCGTGTCGAGGGTGAACTGTGCCATCTGAGCCTGTGCGACGCCCATCAAGCTGACGGCAATAGCCGACGACGCCAAGGACAACTTCATGATGAGGGTTTGGATGTGCTCCAGGCGCAATGTAAGGTCGTTCCAAACAGTATTCCGACTTGTATATGATAAGCGATCTCTTGGAAGTCGACCATGTGCGAGTGATATGATGGCAGTGAGGACGATTGTATGGAAAGTAGGATGACGTCGTTGGGAAAAAGCCAGAAGATAACACCTCCAGCAAAAAGCGCCTTGTTTGGGGTGATCGTGGTAGAATCAGCAACTTTGCTATTTTATGTGAGTTGAAACTGGGCGACGAGATGTCTAGACAATGAATTTCGACAGGACGGATCCGGAGGATGTAATATCAAGAGTTTTGCTGCAGAGAGTGAATGGCGATATGCCCGAGGCAGCATGGGTGAGAGTAGAAAGGTTCGTAGCTCGTAGTGGTGGGTGGCGGTGGTGGGTCAGAAATCGGCGCATACACGGAATAACAGTGTAACAACGAACGAAGGAGGGCTTTATGTCACTACTCTGATGAGGTACTGGGTACTCATACTAGCATAAACCTTGTCGGTTAAGAATACCAGAGCCTACAATCTACTGGTACCTTGCAGCACCCGAGGAGTACCAGCCGCTGCTATATAATACTGCCTGCCGTCTTCATCACTGCATGTACCCTCGGACGGCACCCTCTCTTAGATGTACTTGTACCAGTCACTCATCAGATGGAGAAGTTCCACATCCTCAAGCCCCCAATGGCATCGGCTCTTTGTCGCTGTTTCAGTCAGGGTCGGTTTCTCCTGCTTGATCCTCATCTCCGCCCAAGTGACCCCACCACCCTCCCTCGCTGATCACTTCTAATACGAGTGCTCCATACCCAAGCGACCAAGCAGCACTGCCCGCTCTGCAGCGTATGAATTGTGGATAGATACACGAGTATTTGGCCGCTTCGTATTCAATACATCGCAGCAGTAAAGGACAGCTGGATGGTCGTGCTACCCATAGCCATGGAGAGGAGGCCTAGCGAGCGGGACTTTAGTGTTGAGTAGGAAGGGCGGGGTTTTGGGCCCAGTGCCCAACATCCCATCAAACTTCGTAGCAGAGGGCTGCTATCAGGCGTGGGAATGTCACTGGAGGAAGATATGCACCAGTAGGTCTCAGCTGGATACGACAGGAGGGAGTAGCAAGGTATGGGTTGTGATCCTTTTGATCATGGATTCCTGCCGATCATAGACACGATGAACATGTGTCCGTAGCAAACTCCTTCCTCAGGAGAGAATAGTCCGACTGTTTTCCCTGATATGGGAAACCTGGATATGTCGTCGGAGTACGCTTACAGCTTACAGCCTACATCAAATCAATTATTTTTGTAAAAAAACATACCCCAATAGTGCCAAGGCTTGCTGGCGCCCACTTCGACCCTCACGGCTGGATGGCGCCGATCGGGCGGGCCCCTGCCCCTTGGCCCTGCCAATATGTCGTAATATCTGCCAATTGATACGCCGTAGTGCTGTCTAGACGCGTATAGAAGACGTAGCATAGGCATTGGTGTTGAATGATTATCTTTACAGCCAGATGTGCTCCGCATTCGCTCAATGATTGAGAGTATCCGAGGAAGTAATATACGTATTTGGTCTTACATGTACCGCCTCAGACCGATGTCATCACGCGGGGAGTATTAGATCTAGAGACTAAACCTGGATATGCCACCGGAGATATCGGACGATGCGGGCCCTGCCGGTACAGTACGCAAGTGGGAAATAATTCAACACATCGTCATCAATACCCGTACCACAAAGCAATACACTGCATCCGGACCATAGAGCTACGAGGATTATACATGCAGAAGACCACTATCTTGATTTTAGCATCTGTAAATTTGTACGGAAACGGGCGGACCGCATCCACGACTAGCCTTCGGGCCCTAGAGTCTAGCACGGCTCTTCTGCCCTGCCAAGCAAGGACAATCTGCAGGGTCTGTTCAAATTATGTCATCATGAAAAGCCTTTCAGGAATCTCTCGGATAAACTTACTCCCGACACTGAGACAACTAGCCATGAAGGGGTCAATTAATAATAACCCAAAAGGTGTCCTTTTTTGTTTTACAGGTACAGAGTCAGAATACACGCGCCTAGCTCTTAGGAACGTCCGTACCTCCGGGATCCAACCCACGACGACGACCTAGTCTGCTTTGACATTGACGCTCTCTCGACGACCTCCCTCTGAATTTTCCTATGCAGTTGCACAAATAAATACACACTCACTACACTCATCTGGGAAAAATTTCCATTTTCGTGACACAAAAGACAGGTCCCTGCCCACTCCGGCGGCGGAACCCAGCCGCGCGTCATTCATCATGAACGAGAAGCATGGACTGAGTGAGGATGACTTTGGTGCCAAGGGGAGCATTGTTAAAGCCTTTGATGCTTTCCGTACGTCACCCTTTCTCCTCCATTGAACCTTTGCATTTCATTACTTTGTTTGTGTGGTGGCATGCAACTGACATCCATGTGGGTAATCATAATAGCTAAGTCGAAACCCGAATATGTGACGCGCACACCAGGCGGCGGCAAGTGGACCGTCGTTATGATCTTCTTCTCCATCATATTTGCGTGGACCGAGTTGGTGCATTGGTGGACGGGGTACGAGACGCACAATTTTGCGGTGGAAAAGGGCGTGGCGCACCAGATGCAGATCAACCTCGACATTGTGGTGCGCATGCCGTGCAGCGACCTGCACGTTAATGTCCAGGACGCATCGGGTGACCGAATCCTCGCTGGATCGCGACTGCAACGCGACCGCACAAGCTGGAGCCAGTGGGTCGATGCCAAGGGCATGCACCGCCTGGGCCGGGACAATGAGGGCCGCGTCAACACGGGCGAAGGATGGAAGACGTTGGTACACGACGACGGCTTCGGCGAGGAGCACGTTCACGACATTGTGAAGGCTGGCAAGAGGCTCGCGAAATGGGCCAAGACACCGCGAGTCAAGGGCAAGGCAGACAGTTGCCGCCTCTACGGGAGCCTCGATGTGAACAAGGTGCAGGGCGACTTCCACATTACGGCTCGCGGCCACGGTTATGTCGAGTTCGGCGACAGCAAGCACTTGGAGCACGACGCCTTTGACTTTTCCCACATCATTTCGGAGCTGTCCTATGGGCCCTTCTACCCTTCACTCGTCAACCCCCTCGATCGCACCGTCAATAACGTCCGCGATAACTTCCACAAGTTCCAGTACTACCTCTCCGTCGTCCCCACCGTCTATACCCATGGCTCCACCACTATTCCGACCAACCAGTACGCCGTCACCGAGCAGAGCAAGCAGATTGATGAGCGAAGCATCCCGGGCATTTTCTTCAAGTATGACATTGAGCCTATTATGCTCGTCGTCAACGAGACTCGCCTCTCTTTCCTCAGCTTCATCATCCGAGTCGTCAACGTCGTTAGTGGTGTCCTCGTCGCTGGTCACTGGGGGTTCACCATTACCGAGTGGGCTCGCGACGTCATTGGCCGTCGTCGCCGCAGCAGTGGTGGTGACGGTGTACTGGGTGCTAAGCAAGAGGATTAGACTTGAATTGTTGGCATCCCTTTGCGTAAGTGAAGGAATTGTAAAGCAAAGGAACCCAAATGGACGGATGTATTGCAGGCGACGACAAGGGTGACTTGATATGTATATTATGGAGTTAGGTCTATTATACTTGAACATTGAAACATATAAGTATCTCTATTTATTCCATCGAGGTCATCCAAGGGTCAGCCACTAGCTTCTTAGAGTGTTGAAGACTTGTGTACTCGAATGGTTGGAGTGGTACACCGACTTTAGACGTATTCTCTCCGATAGAATGCTAGACATAGCATCTCAGTCAGCAATGCTATCTCGGAGACCACTAGGGCGCAGACGACAACTAGACAAGAAAAACATAGGGACAATTCATAAGCCCCTAGCATCGATGCTAATACCGATACCGGCCAGAGGCGCATAGAGCATGGCACGGCGCCTAGCGCCAATGAAAAGTCTAGTATTGTTTTCTGACACACTATTGCTGGTGGTGGTCCGTGGAGCGGGGCCGATTTTAGGTTCATTTTTCTTTGGGCCTTGGTAGATCGGTACAAAAATGGGCAATTGACGGTTATGAACGGGCCAACAACGCGCACCAATTCCGTCTGCCGAACCCCTCCCCTGTACTTCGTACAACTTGTACAACAAAGGGCGCGAAAGTCAAGGGGAAAGGGCGCCGCAAGGCACACACAGGAAGGAACATGGCGATTGCCATAAGCCACGAATCGGAAATTCACGCATGCGCTCTGGCAACATTGATGTGACAACTATCTATGCGCCCTAGTTGGGGGTCAAAGGGAGGGGGGTTTACTGCACCGGGGATCGGCAGCGGCACGGCGGCCATGTTTAAATCGGACTGGGAAGAGTCAGCGCGATATCGCACAGAAAGATTCATTGGTAAGACGCTGAAAACAGAACTTCCGAGAGAGATTAAACACGTTTATCCAATAGACTATCATTACTTATAGTAATGCTCGAGAATAGACGAAACCCTACGAGCACAACATAATACACCGAGTCTAAATGGCCCAACCGTCGAGTTACCTGTCCCCCTCATCCCCGGAGTGGATCATGACAACCCTGCCCATCATCCGGTCGCCTCCGCCCTCGCCGTTACTATTATATAAGTACCTATGCGTCACGGGCCTTGATAATAATATTCGTAGTAATTATTGAGGGTAAAAAGTTCCTGTTTTGGGGTTTGCTTAAATGGGCTGAGGTTGCTTGGTTTCTTGGACCATTTATACCCGCTTTCTGGCCCTCCCCTTCCTCTCCCCCTCCATCAACGACCTCCTTTGTGAGCACAAGTTTTCTTTTGCAATTTTCCCCAACCCACGCAGACTTTGCTTGTCCCCCTTTATAAGCTCCAAAAGTAAACCATATCACCACAATGTCTCCCACTGCTGTCTCGAACCAGGATGGCGCCGTTCTCGCCGTCAAGTCGGCCCCCGATGTCGCTCCCCTCGATGCCTCCAAGCTCATCTACAACCTCACCAAGACGCCCAAGGCCGTCCCCTCTGAGGCTGAGGCCAACTCAGGCAATGAGACTGTAGCCACTGACCACATGATCACGGCCACGTGGAACGCGTCGACGGGCTGGGGCGCCCCCGAGATCAAGCCGTACGGTCCTCTGAGCCTCGCCCCCACGGCCTCGTGTCTGCACTACGCTACCGAGTGCTTCGAGGGCCTTAAGGCCTACCGCGGCTACGATGGACGTCTGCGCGTCTTTCGCCCGGATTGCAACGCCGACCGCATGCGCATGTCCGCCAGCCGCATCTCCCTTCCCGACTTTGACCCTGCCGAGTTCGTTAAGCTCATCACCGCCATCCTGTCCGTCGATGGCCCCCGCTGGCTGCCTCGCGACGCCCCCGGAAACTTCCTCTACCTCCGTCCCACAATGATCGGTACCCATTCTCAGCTCGGTGTAATGGCTCCCCGCGAGGCCTTGCTCTACATCATACTCACCTACATGCCTCGTCTCGACGCCCCTCCCGGCGGCATGCGTCTCCAGACATCCCCCGGTGACATGGTCCGTGCCTGGGCCGGCGGCTTCGGTTACGCCAAAGTCGGCGCCAACTACGGCCCGTCTCTCCCTGCCACCGCCGAGGCTCGCAAGAATGGTTTCCACCAGATCCTCTGGCTCTACGGTCCCACTGGCGAATGCACAGAGGCCGGCGCCAGCAACTTTTTCACGCTCTGGAAGACCAAGGACGGTCGTAAGGAGCTCATCACCGCTCCCCTTGACGACAAACTTATCTTAGACGGTGTCACCCGTCGCTCCATCATCGAGCTCGTTAAGCAGAGACTCGCCGACGACATTGTCGTCACTGAGCGCAAGTACTCTATCGACGAGGTCATCGAGGCCAGCAACGAAGGCCGCCTCATCGAGGCCTTTGCTGCTGGCACTGCCGTAAGTTGACGAGCCGCAGCCGTTTTGCTCACTTTAGGAAGGAACATCTTGCGATACTAAATTTACCTTGACAGTTCTTTGTCTGCGCCGTTTCGCAGATCCACCACCGTGATATCGACATAAACATCCCCACGGGCGCCAATGATATGGGCGAGGTCACCACGAAGATCAAGGGATGGGTCGGCGACATTATGTACGGCCGTGCTGAGCACGAGTGGGGCGTTGTCATTCCCGAGGAGCAGTAGAGACTGCATTGCATATCTTGTTTATCTTGTCCGTTAAGGCATCGGGAGTAAAATGTTTGATTTCGGCTTAAGACGAAAAACAGAGACCGTCTGCAGGCAGTGCTATGTATTATTTGCTTAGAAGGGGGATAATAGAGCTAACGACATACGCACTGAAAGCTCGATTATTATATTGAACCTCTGGATGTACACACACGTATAGCATTGTAGATACGTATTGCATACAGCTAATGTGAATATTTGATGCCGAGTGTACGCAGGTATATTTGACAGAGCGTCGTCTATCATCAAAATATAACATTGCGGAACATGCTCTGTGTTTCAACCTGTATCTTCTCCATAAATTCCTGGCCTTTGTCAATATCGAATGCCTTACATATGCCAGTAAATAAGGATATATCCTCACCTGATGAATATCGTCAATCAATTGGCACTTGAGCTCGACAATGTGGCGACCCTCATTCTCTAGGTCCCTTTCTTTGATAGCAGACACATCACGCTGCTCCGAACCATCCAGCTGTGAGTAATACTGAGAATCTAGCTGCACCCATGTTCTACGTTCTACCATCAGACACTGGTCCCATTCTTGAGCTAGACGCATGATCATGTCTTTCGACGCTTTGAGACCCTTCTCAAGGCGTGTCAGGTGTTCTGCCACAGTGGCACATGGGTGTTTGTCTGTGGAACATCGCGTCTGGGATAGAGGCCACTCGGCGTTGGAGTACAAACCATCATGTGTCTTCAGAATGGCAGATGACCTGTTGACGAAATAATCAATGCGCTTCTGGACGTCTGCATGTGCCTTCACCAGGTCTTCAACAGCAGAAACATGAATGGTAGATCCTGCCTGGGCAAAGGCGTCTGTCAAGCCGTTAGAGCCGATTTGTTTGTCGCTGTGCTTGACGTACTACTCAGCCCTACTAGGGTGTCGCAAGGCTTGGCTTTCCCAACTGCTGCATGACCTTGCCCTTCTGCTGGAGATGGACGGGCATCAGACATGAAGCCCGCTCGGAAGAGGTCAATCACGTTGGAGGAAAGGGCTTCTGGCTCTGCTTCCAGTGGGGACAGATATTGTGAGCCTGAAGGTTTCACACTCTGGAGGCGGTCGCGGAAGACCATACTGGGAGAGGAACTTTCTTCGTTGGAGTGACCGGGCGCTGGGCTTTGCAGGCGACAGAGAGGGTCGAGGTATGGCTTGGGCGGCATATTGGGATGAGGTACAAAGTAGATAGATCCGTGAAAGGTGAAAACAATGCCAACAGGTACTAGTATACATACTCCGGTTGATGTAAAGTATTTGAGAGCGTATGTGAGGCGGGAAATTGACATTGAATTTCGGTAGGGGGGGGGGGGGGGGSGGGCGTAGATGGGCAATTTCACCCAAGGAAGGAGCAGCTTGTCACGCCAATCAGCGCGCTCCTTCCCTTCCACATTTCGGCGGAAATATGGTGACGTATTGGGCTTAGTTGAAGAAAAAAAGACCAGCATAGCAATGATAGCTCGTAGCAAAGAATGAGCTCTCAAACCTAGGCCACGCTCGGGTATCGATACGAGATTGTTTTCAAAAGGCAAAGACCTATGAAGCGGCACTTTTACTTGGGCTAGAAGCCAAGTTTCTCGTCAATAACAGAGACTATCGTTTCGAAGCTGGCCATGGCGCCATCCCCGACATCACCACAAGCCAGAGGCTTCTCGATTGGCCTTATGACTTCGACCCAACCTTGGTCGCCTCCCCAGTCTTCTTCGAGTGTCTTGATCTGGCGAGCGGTGATGGGGTGTCTCCACATGCAGGTGTTCATAGCGGGAGCCACGACAATCTTCCTCTTCATATTTAGGTTGCCCGTCCCGTCAACGAAGCCGGTCGTATCCCAAGCTCGAACCACTGAGAGGAGCAGCGAGTCGCATATTCCCGTTATCATTTTCGCCATGGAATTGGCGCTCAAAGGCGCAATCACCATG
Organism: Geosmithia morbida; assembly: GCF_012550715.1. Classification (NCBI taxonomy): domain Eukaryota; kingdom Fungi; phylum Ascomycota; class Sordariomycetes; order Hypocreales; family Bionectriaceae; genus Geosmithia; species Geosmithia morbida. The sequence goes on from NW_023336205.1 coordinate 406,688, forward strand.
AGGTCGGCCCATTTCCTCAACTCAATGTGTAGGACTGGTGATCCACGAGTCCACGGGGTCGTCCACTCTGAGGCATCATTGTATATAGCGTCGACGTTGCGAAAGCGTGCGATCTCAGCCAGTGACGGCTGCTCGGCCGACTGACCGTCGAGGAAGCGGGCGGCCGATGGTGTGAAGACGAGCCGTATTGAGAGGTTATCCCGCGTCGAGAGAGCTTTGACGATCTGGAAGATTTTGATAGTGGCAACAGAGCCAGTCTGAGAAAATGAGACCCGATGTCAGCTCACAGTTACACGGAACAGAATAAATTTCGTATTTGCGATCAACTCACAGCTGCTAGCAACAAATGACGCTTGCCATCACTGCGTGCTTGAACTACCGAATCGGCCGAGTCATCGCGACCATTTAGCGACATGTTGACCACTTTGAAACTTAAGGGCTTGACCAAGCTGATGCACAGTCGAGAAGTGAAACCGCTGCAGGTGAGTACTCTGGAACAGCATATAGCCACTTGTTTCCATCAACAGCCTTTAAAAGCCAACTTTTTTGACGCGTCGGCAATCGATATTTAAGGGTGGACCGCTCTCCCGAGACCGCTTACTACTGACAGTTTGATTGGTCAGCCACCTTAACTCGTCGCCACAGAAGCTGGATTGCATCACCATTCTTTCTCTAGATCCTTCTCTAGCACTCCTGGGACATTACACACCTCATTGCAACATAAGCTCAGCAGCCATGTTTGCACGCGCCATTTCTTCCGTACGTACAGAACCCCAATCCTGTGTGTCTCTGGCAATAGGTATAGGTATTGACTGGGTTGAGCGATAGGGCCTCTGCCGACAGGCTATGCGCCCAGCCGTCTTTCGCGTCGCGGCCACGAGGGCCCCCGCCCCAGCATTTGTCGCCCGATCGTTCTTGTCGCCCTTCCAGGTGCGTCTCCTTTCCGACGAGACGCGGTCAGCCATAGAAAAGGCCGTTGCCTCAGCCCCCGTCGTGCTGTTCATGAAAGGAACACCCGAGATGCCAGCTTGCGGCTTCTCGCGTGCCGTCATCCAAATTCTCGGCATGCAGGGCGTCGATCCTGCCCGCTTCGCTGCGTTTAACGTCCTCGAGGACGATGAGCTGCGCTCCGGAATCAAGGAGTACTCCGAGTGGCCGACCATTCCTCAGCTATACGTCAACAACGAGTTTGTTGGCGGATGCGACATCCTCGTCTCGATGCACCAGAACGGCGACTTGGCCAAGATGTTCGAAGAGAAGAAGCTCTTAGCTGAAGAGGGAGAGTCGGACAGTTAGGTTACAGGCTCAAACACCGGCTGAAGGCCGAGGTTTGTGTACGATAGCTGGTTGTCGGACGTGGAATAGCCGAGGCACGAAGAAAATATACAATAACAAAAGCCATACTACACCTTGACCTGTGTGCATATACTCTCATATATGCCTATTTGCTAGAAACTGGAGGCTCCATGCTATGCGCATGGTAAAATCTTACAACGGGTACGCAGCACCGTCTGCCCGCATGTCGCTACCAGCTGACCAGAGAGGCGTCCCTTCCACCGGATCCACCGATTGTCTAATGATTTGGCCTCGGCCAAACATGCTTCTCCCTATGCCACTCATTATCTCAACCTTGTGGCCGAGTTTTATGAGCCCATCAACTGTCTCCTGGGACATTCCATCCTCAACGTGCACCGTCCAGTCCATGATTTTGCCCTCATGCATCTTGCCACCGATACATACCCTTGGCGCGTCCAAAGCCTGCTGCGGGTTCAACTTGCCCACAATTTGGCCGAGGAGAACCTGCACATGGCCTTGAGGCTGCATGAACAGACCCATGACGCCAAATGCAGAGTGCAGGGAGCCATCAGAGATGTTGGTTGCCATACCGGGAATGATGGTATGATACGGCCTTTTTCGGGGCTCCAGCCGATTGGGATGGCTCTTGTCAAGAGAGAAGTTGGCTCCACGACTCTGAAGCGTGAACCCACACCCCTCGGGGATGATTCCAGACCCAAACGCTTCGTAATTCGAGTTGATAAAGGAGGCAGCGTTGCCCTCGGAGTCTGTCACAGCAAAGTAGACCGTGTCAGAAGTTTGCAGAGCTGGCGATACAAACTCATGAGGTTTCCCTGGCTCCATTGGCTGTGAGGCCTTTGTCGCGTCGAAAAGTTTTGCCCTCTCAGCGAGATACTGTGGGCTGATCATGGCCTTGACGGGTACCTCTGCAACGTTTGGGTCGGCGACAAACCAGTTTGTATCGGAAAAGGCAATACGCAAGGATTCTATAATGGCATGGAGGTAGGGCGCCGTATTGAAGTCTTCTGGTTTAAATGTAGGGATTTTCCCTTGTTTCTCCAGTTCCTGAATAATGCCCATCGACATGAGAGCCACGATTCCTTGGCCATTTGGCGGATGCTCCCAGAGCTCGATGCCGCCCTGGCTCTCTGGGCTGTCACGTAGCCCTTGGCCGTAGAACTTGATGGAGATGGGGTCCACTGGCTCACTCTTGCTGTCCAGGTGGTGCTTCAGGTCGTCCAGCTCCATATAGCCACCCCTGGCCTTGATCTGCTTGATGATTTCTTCGGCTATACGGCCGGTATAGAAGCCCTCTCTGCCCTCTTCGGCTAGCGTGCGAAACGTCCTGGCTAGGTCGGGGTTCTTCATAATTTCACCGGCGTGCGGAGCCCGGAAACCATCCTTGGCGGATGGATCCCTTTTGAGAAGTTCCCGATAGTTTGGTGATGCTTCGCGGAGGAGCTTCTCGTGCAAGTTCCACTGCGCAATTGTTTCTTGTTAGCATTGTCCACTACTTTTATTTGGTGATGATTTTCGGTCTTCATATTCATACAGAGTGGCTCGTGATCTCGGATACCGGGAACCCCTTCTCAGCCAGTTTGATGGCGGGCGCCAGGATATCACTCATGGACACCTTGCCGCTCCCAAAATTCTGGTGAGTATCGAACCAGCCAGCCGGGGCCCCGGGAACTGTGATGGCATGAATGCTGGTCATTGGGATATTTCCGCGATCGCCATCCTTGAGCCCTAGAGCGCCGCGGACCTTGTCAATGTCGTACTTGGCTCCACTCCTGCCCGATCCGTTCATGGCATTGACCTTTTTCTGTTTGGCATCCCAAAAGAGCAGAAAGACGTCGCCACCAATTCCTGTGGAACAGGGCTCCGTGACATTTAGCGCAGCCGCTGCACATCCTCCTTTGTTAACACTGAATTGCTCATTTTCTTCTCTAATTGGAGTGCAAGTAGCAGAAGACTTACCGACCGCAACAGCTGCATCCTGTGGTGAGGGTGGCGGTCAGCACGGAACTTGGACAGAGCAACAATGTTGGCTTACAGCTGCGTTTCCACCAGCGCGCAGAATCCCTAGTCCGCATTGTGCCGCAAGTGGCTGCGAACAGGAGACAATCCCTTCTGTACTGTGTACAACGCTTCGACGAGAGGGAAACCGTATGTAGCTGGCTGATGCCGGCGGGAAAATAGATGAGCTAGGGAGGGGCATGATGGGCAGCAGAATATTGAATAGACGGTGCAGAAGAAGCAATATCACTAGTTGTCGTGGCGCAACTGATGGATCGATCCATGTATGGCATATAGGCGCACAGCTTTACTTGTGTACCGGAAAGGTTGATCATCAAGACGATGTAGTGTAGTCAGGAGGAATGGGAACACGTTACAGACCGAGGATCGCGCAATTGGAAATGCCCAGATACCAGGTGAGATCTTTACTAGACGGTTTCGCAGAGTGGTCTAGCAGCGGGGGAATGGAGCTAGGAAAGGAGGGGAGGCGGGGCGAGATGGGTACGGACGTAGCGGGGTTGTGTACATTTGTATATACTATTACTTTATGGGCGACCGATCCCGATATCGCACGGCATTTGAACATACCAAAACTTGCGTATCTTCGTACCGAAAGTAGGTAGTAGACGTGTTCTATGCAAAACAATATCCGGATCAAGTCTGCAATTCCAGGACTAGCCAAGGTACTTAGTAGTGTAGAGATTTCTCACACGACGGAGGGAAACGAACACAGAAAGAAGCAAATGGGAAATAATTAAAAGAGAGATTGTTAGCAAGACAATAAGAGAACAGAGGAGTTTCTACATGACACTATAACATATCCCCCCACACCTTTCCGGATTGTTTACATTGCGGTTAGAGTCACTTACAGAGGGGTGCTTAAAACAAAAGATATACGACATTTACCATGTACATAGTTCCATTAAAATCTGCATGTGATATAGAGCACAACGTTTATGTCTCACTTATGACCTCACCCGACTCTTGTTTTGCACCCATCGCGCCGGCTATATGAAATTGAAATTGAGCAGTCTCATAGCTTGGCGATGATAGCCAGGGCCTGGACCACCTCTGCAGCGCCGTGTTCTCCTGAACAAAGAGCGCCTTCCATATAGCCCTTCCACTCCGTAGCATATTCTGTCCCCACAAAATGGTAGTTTCCCACGGGCTTCCCGCAGTATGTCTCGTAGGCATCACGCTGGCCTATAGCTGTTATAGGCGCCAAGGCACCCTTGCTGTACACCTCTTCTTTCCATATTTGAATAAAGAAGTCAGAGGGCTGGTAGACATGCTCGATACTAGCCGCTTTTTCACTGATGTCGCCATAGTACACCTCAGCAATCTGGTCAAGAACGACCTGACGGCGGTCATTGTGACTGAGACCCTGCCATTTAGTGCCTTCGTCTCCATTGACAAAACACGTGAGGGCATAGTAGTCAATGCTGTCAACGCTTGTATCGCGGGCAACTACCACAGGACCCTTGTAACTGAGCAGGAATCCGTTGAATCCCAGGTCACGCCACCATGGCTTGTCGTAACAGACAATGGCTTTATTGTAGTGGCCGAGAGTGGTGCAGTTGACGATGGAGCATATAGACTCAGGAAGAGGGGGTGCGATGGAAAGACTCTTGTACATGGTGCTCGGGAGGGAGATGATGCATCGATGGGCCTGGAATGTCTGACCTGCTGCCGTCGTCACCGTGACATGGCTCCTGTAATCATGCGCAGAGACCACGGGGGAGGACAGATGAATGTTGTCACGACCGACAAGGTTGGCCAGGCCATTGGCGATGTCTTGTGTTCCTGAACGATAATGTGGAGGAGATAGGCCACACATGTCAGCACGGACCGAAATTGTCATAATCTTAAAGAGGGTTGTCATTCCAGGGGAAGGGGGGAGCAATAGATTTACCTGTAGTGATGCGCATATGGTTTCCTCCCGACTCGTCGTCCGCACGGACCGCGAGTAGACCATGGTTTCTGCGGCAGTATTCGATGAACCAAGCAGCTGACTGCTGCTTGGACTCGACACCGTGCATGACGCGAGACCATAAGTTGACCATCTTGACCGTTGTTGGACCGGCTCCCAACTTGCGGACATATTCGTCCAGACTCACGCTATCCTCATCTTGTCCTGGGCACGTGGTCTTGAGAGTTGCGGACTGTATGTGGTCACGAACAAACTCGAGGTTCTTCTTCTCTTCCGCAGTGAACTGTACATATATAGTAACGTAAGCAGATAGGCTAAACCTGAACCGAGGCAGCGTCCGAGGAGATATCGGGAAAAGTTGCAGCTTACTTCAGGTGTAATTCCAAAAGGATACACGATGCGATCTCCTGACTCTTTCTGCATGACGGCCTTGCCGTCAAGTCGCTGCCGCACAGTTTCGAGGCCAAACTGCTGAACATACGCGTTGATACGGCTTTGCAGCCTATCGTTGATCCAGGCAGCCCCTAGATCGGCGTAGCCACGACCAGAGCGCAATGGCACACTCCACACCTTTCCACCCACGCGATCGCGCGCCTCAATCACGGAGACGGAGAGGCCTGCTAGCTGGCAGGAACGTGCCGCCTGGAGGCCACTCAGACCTGCGCCGATAACGACTACGTCATGCATGATCTGATTCAAAGTTTTGCATGAGTTTTGAACTGTGAAACTGGCATCTAATATCTGAAGAGTTTGTAGATTGCTTGTTTTTATATCCGTTTTAGCATGAACTTGCGGGGAGGAGCGGCAGTCGGCACCAGGGTACTTGTACGGAATACGAGCTTACGTTGTGGCGCCGACTGTTCCCAAACAGGCAATTTACGAACGGGTCCTGCATCCTGGGGGGTCGGCTTCCCACCCGAGCCGCCTCTATCGGTCGGATCTCTAACCTTAGAAGCGACGTCAATTGACGTTCTTATCTGTCAGGATTCAGAATTCGGGTGAATTTTTGACAAAAATTTCGGAATCAATGGCTTAGTCCATGCATGAAAGAATCATATTCACAGCAGCTGAATTCTGGAGCTGCCTTGTTCTCAACTTTTTTCCTGGGTTATAATATCCCATCATCTTGATTCCGATCTCAATATTTCAGTATTTCGGCATTGACTGTCACCATAACGACGACAACCTTCTCACGTATACTTCCTACACCAAACGCCAACGGGCGCGCAATGCCTCCACCTTTCACGTCCAACCTGTCTGATGCTTCTCTCTTTGTTGAGGGCTCCTACATCAACGGCATATGGGTACAATCAAAGAGCGGACAAACCTTTGACGTCTGCAACCCTGCAACTCAAGAAGTCATCGGTTCGCCACCGGAGTCGACGGTTGATGACCTACAGTCTGCCATAGATGCGGCCGAAGATGCTTTCCCACTGTGGAGGGCGCGGTCTGGGCGCACGCGTGCGCGGATCCTGCGGCGCCTATTTGACCTCATTACCGAAAATAAGGTCGATATTGGCAAGATTATCACCGCTGAAAACGGCAAAGCTAAGGCCGACGCTGAAGGCGAAGCCCTATTCTCCGCGAGCTTCTTTGAGTGGTTTTCGGAGGAAGCCCCTCGGATCTATGGAGACGTTGTACCTCACTCAAATCCCACGCATCGGACGCGTACTATAAAACAGCCCATTGGCGTTGTCGGCCTGATCACTCCGTGGAACTTCCCCCTCGCAATGGGCGCTCGCAAGATTGGAGCTGCACTGGCAGCCGGATGTACCGTCGTTCTCAAGTCAGATGGCCTGACACCTTTCTCGTCCAACGTGCTTGCAGTACTAGCAGAGCGGGCGGGCGTTCCGAAGGGCGTTCTGAACGTAGTGACGTCTCTTAGAACTACGCCGAGGCTTGGTCAGAAGCTATGCACGTCGGGGGTGGTGAAGAAGATCTCATTCACGGGGTCTACAGGTGTGGGAAAAATCCTGATCCAGCAGTCCAGCAGTACATTGAAGAAGCTCAGTCTAGAGCTTGGCGGCAACGCACCTCTTATCATTTTTAACGATGCCGACGTGGAGACCGCAGTTTCTAGCACTATCGCTAGCAAATTCAAAGTCACTGGACAGACATGCGTTTGCGCCAACCGTATATTTGTTCAAGACGATATATACGGCCACTTCACTGAGCGACTGGTAGAAGAAGTGGCCAAATTTCGCGTCGGCCCTGGTTCCGAAGCTGGAGTCACCCACGGGCCTCTTACCACCGCCATCGCTAAGGTCCACGATCATGTGAATGATGCTGTGACCAAGGAAGCCACAATTCTTCTCGGGGGAAAACCTCTCCCTCATCTTGGCCCTAACTTTTACTCGCTCACCATTCTGGGAGACGTCAACGACTCAATGAAGGTCATGAAGGAGGAGACTTTCGGTCCGCTCGCAGCTATTTCCCGATTCAAAACAGAAGATGAAGTTGTTGCACGTGCGAACTCAGTGGATGTTGGCCTAGCCTCATATGTCATCACCTCAAGCTTGCCTCGATACTACCGTATCTGCGAGCGCTTGGAGTTTGGCATGGTGGCAGTCAACACCGGCGTTATTTCAGACGTGGCAGCTCCGTACGTCCCATCTTATTGCAGACATTCCCCCAAATCACAATATCTAATAATTTTCATTCCACACTTCACTTAGTATTTCACATGGATTATACTAACCCTTGTTCCCCTTATAGTTTCGGTGGCATCAAGGCATCGGGGTTTGGCCGCGAAGGTAGTAAGTATGGATGTGACGAGTACCTAGTGTACAAGACCATCGTCACCGGGGGCATCGATACTAAATTTACTAGTAGCCTCTAGATATATTACTATATATATATATATATATATATATAACCTCATGGGTAGGAAACAACACGGGAAGGCATTCCAACGCCATGTTTGATGAAATCCACATAACGTCTTACACAAAGAGGTACTTCTCAAGCTTAAACTATTGTGGTTACGGCGTAACAGAATGTATGATTCTTAAATACATACATACAGCTTTCCCACAGATTTTCCAGTGTCAGTAGTAGAACCCACCAGGGAGTTTCCATTCTCTAGTCATAGGATATATTTACCACTGTGAGTTTATTATTCCCGAAAATGGGACGTCCAAATCTACCATGGGACTTATTGTTCATGTCAGGACCATATTGAGTCTGATACGTGCACATTGTTATCACGATTTGAATACTGCATTGTTGAATATTGACATCACACTAACTAGACGCCGGATGATGAGGAGGAGGCCCTAGCGAACTTCGGAAGAGACTCCATCCAGGCGACTGGTAACAAGTAATTGATAACCACCACATGTTTTCCCCATAATATCCCGCAAGGCCCTGGCGTCTCACCCAACGTATCAGCGATGTAGAGAAAAGAATCAATGCCCAAAGTATGGGAAGATGGCGACGGTTCAGGCTCTCCTTGACCCATGTGACGGGTGGTTGAAGCTATCCTCTAATGAACTAGGGACAGGTGATAAGTAGGCGGGGCATTGCAGGCTTTGAGAGAATAGAAGCGATAAGACGTAAACTTTACATCCTAGGATATGCGCTTTTAGAATATGAGTTCTCAAAATGGAAAGAAATTACACATTATGCATGAGGACCGTCCCCGTGTTAGTGAATGGTTATTCCGTGGGTCTAGATGTGACACAAACGACGTCGGGTTCTCATCCGACGCCACATGATTCCTGTTGACGGACTCCCTAATGGCAAAGATAGGCGGAAACCTGTCTATTGAGCCTTTTTCCATTCTACAGCCTGTCATCGAGACTACACACCTCAGGGGTATCTTCCGCCGAGCATTTGGGACTTTGTAGCGTTGAGGAAGCGTACTGTTTTCAGGATAATACTGTTATCGAGTTTAGCTAGAAGGAAGCAACGTTGAGGTGTACGGGGCACTAATGATATCGATGGAAAACAGCTCTCGTAGACTGATTCTAAGTCTATATATATTACCTCAAGGTTCCTCGCCTGTCCAAGAAGCGTTCCTACGATATTTGTTATCAACCTCAACTACCATACTTACTTCACCTTCTTGTCGCAATCAGCTCATCATATTTCTGGAAGTATCAATAGCTTCACGACGAAAATTTCTTTTTCCTACCCCCTAAAATCATCTGTACCAATATAAAACCGACAGATCTGAGCACGATGCCTGGTGCGATCACATCTAAGAATGCCTTTATCCCCCAGTGGCCTCCGGCCCCAAAGGTCGTTGGCCCTACTACCAAGTCAGCTACACGTCCGACCAACCAACTCCCCAAATATTTGTCCGAAGAGTCTAAAAAAACGGCCCGTGTGAACTTTGACAAGGCCAAGCACATTGCCTTTGAGCCCCCCAAGAACATTGTCAAGATGAAGGACATCGGGCTCGAAGGCCACGGAATCTCCCCCAATGCCGTCTCTGATCCATTTCCACTATTCAGCAAGGAGGCTGTTGAGCAGATACGAGCTGAAGTTTTCAGTGAGGAGGTTCTAAAAGATCGACAATTCTGCTCAACTTTCAACAAGAACATGATCCGCGGCATTGGTCCAGCGTAAGTGGTGCCCCGATTAGATATTGAATGACTCAAGCTAACATATACATTAGTCGCGCACCGTTTACCTACAGTGCTTGGAAGTCCCCAGACCTTATCTCCAGCATCTCACAGGTAGCTGGGATAGACCTGGTACCTTCCATGGATTTCGAGATTGCCAACATCAACATCTCGATTGGGGAGGGCAATGAACAAGCCACTGTCACCATGGTGGACCACAGCCCACTTGGCGACGGCCTTTCTGCTGTAGCATGGCACTACGACAGCTTCCCCTTTGTTTGTGTTGTGATGCTTTCTGACTGCGCCAATATGATCGGTGGCGAGACTGCGATACGGACTCCCGGGGGAGACATCCTCAAAGTCAGGGGTCCGAGCATGGTAAGAGGTGCCCCTTCCAAACGTGAGTGTCCCAATACTGACTGACAAACTTCAGGGAACGGCAGTTGTTCTTCAGGGACGATATATTGAGCATCAAGCACTCAAGGCTTTTGGTGGAAAGGAGCGTATTAGCATGGTGACATGCTTCCGCCCCAGGAGTCCAGCTGTGCGGGACGAAACCGTCCTGGTCGGCGTCCGCGCAATCAGTTACAAGTCAGAACTTTACACTCAGTACACCGAGTATCGTCTTGAACTTCTAGAGGAGCAGATCCGCGCTAAGCAACGCGAGGAGCGCGATCGCCAGGTTGCTAAGAAGGATTTTGATATCCAGGGCATGAGAGCCTGGCTCGCTGAGCGCAGGGACTTTATTGACTCTATGATAACTGAAATTGAGGAGGAAGATGAATAAGTATTTTGCAAGCTAATACATGATCGAACCATTTTATCTATCTGCTTATTTGTTCTCTTGCGTCGTAAATTAATACAGGTACAGAGTAGTTTAGGAGAATGAGTAGATGTGATACCAGTTGAGCTCCACTTTTCCAGATGAGGCATGGGCGTACAATTTATCGTGTATCACCCCGCTGTTGCCTGGCAGGGATCGGGTTTGTGTTGCTATTGACATCTAATGCGCGTACCTTTATCCTCCTGGGAAGGCCGGCTGATAAGACGTACACGGCGGGCCTGGCAATGCAGTCGTAGCGCCCGCAGCTTGGATATCTTTTCGAGTTTGGGCTGCGATGCATTACAGCTATCACTTAATTATATGACCCGAAGATCCAGGGTTCCGATTTCCCAATCATTATCGGGACCCAAAAAAAAAACCCCCCAATGTCACACTCGGAAGCCCACCGTTTTCAAGAATGTGATGGGTCCTCCACTGCCCGTGTTAGCGCCCACTGACAGGCGATTACTCTTTCTCAAGCTCTATCTGCTGAACGCCATCAAGGATTTATGGACTATACTGAAGTGCTAGAAAAACAAGAAGGGGTGTGAGCCTAGCATTTCCCGTTCATCAAATTTATCCCGGATACTCATTAAAGAGAAATCGAAGATATCTTGTCCAACCCCGTGATATGACTGTGCTCTTCTCACACTACAGAGCCTTTAAACTAGATATTGGGCCTTCTGTTTTGATATATTGGAATTTGTAGACCAGGAAGGAGCACAGCTATGGGACTCTATCAATGGCCTAATACCTCCGGGAAACCCAAACCCGTAAGCCACTCCAGTCCAGAAACCTTGCGCATCCTCTATATGGGACTGTCCATAGGCATTGATAATTTTGGCCTCCCGGATGAGATCACACTCAGAGGACTGGTAAGTCTCAGTACTTTGGTAGAACTTCCAACCAAGAAGGAAAAGAAGAAGGGTTCGACGACCACCATGATGATCTAGTGAGTAAAATGTGCCCGTGCTCTACTTCCAAGAACGAACATGGAGTATTCACGGACAAATACTCCAGTAACGTAGGAAACCAGAGCAGTGTAGGCACTGCAAGGCTGAAGTCTTCCAAAAGATGGGAATTACTTGCGATTCATGCCTCGAATCGTGGCAACCCAATGTTAGTTGTCAGACCTATCAGGGGATTGTACGAGAGTGGGGTGAAAGGGTCTAAAAGGTCGTAGTCATCTTCCTCAATTCTATCGAGGAAGGAACAGCGTTTGATATATATATATATATATATTACTAGTGCCTTTGCTACTATATTGACTCCACTCTTACTTATAGATATTGGGCTTGAGTCTGGTCAGCTTATTCTTCCTGGTGGTTGTCCATAGGCTGTGTCAATACTGGAGCGTCGCCACCGGGACTTGGTGTGCACGTACAAAAGGTGGGGTAAGGTCAAATTTGATGTCGTGTGAGGGGCGTAACGCAGGACTTTATGGTATAGGATGCATTGTGTACTTGACAGCACTTCCAACTAATTTGATATATGGGGCAAAACGACACGTCGAACCAATGGCGAATTCCGATTAAGTTAAATACATGGGCTTTGCTGGAATTCAACGTGAGTGTGAAGATACACAACCTTCCCAGGTGTTATCTCTGTGGTTTCGTAGATCAAGTTACGACCGATCCTCTAGTCTTCATGACGCCCGAATTCCCTTACGGAGTAGTATTATGGAGTAGTATTATGAGGTATCAAGGCTAGTAGGTTAGTAAATAAATGGCAGCACGGTATTGCCAGTTAGCCCGGCCAGCGTCTACATGTAGGGTTGCGCCTCGGTAGCTGCATACCTGTGATATGGCACTGCTACTAGTTGGATGGTGCAGATAATGTTAGGTACCAAACTCAAGATTGGCGGGGTTCTACATAAGATATCACTATCTTCCATCCATTGTACAGAGCAGCACGGCAACTATCCACGGCGATTACATCTTCACGCCCAGGACTTCGTATGCCCATCCACATTGCAGACGGGGCCATTTATCCTCTCAAGCACAGCGGGATAGTATGCCTACGCAACAACTACTCAAGAACGGCTAGGATGGATGCGTCGACCCCAGGCCTGCAACGTCCAGGTCCAAACCGCGACGCCACGCAAGTACGAAAAAGACAACGTAGGACAGCCAACGCGTGAGTGTCTCTGGCCCTATATCGTCCCAAACTGATTCGCTTTCGAATGCTCACAAACGCCTCGGGCATCGGATTAGCTGTTTCTCCTGCAGGCAAAGCAAAATCAAATGCTCCGGCACTGATCCATGTACTAACTGTCAGCGGCGTTTCATCACATGTCGCTTCGACGAAGGCACAAAGGTCATGGTGACTGAAAGGTGCGGCCCTCACAGCAATCCCGGAGTAACTGCGTGCCCACTTCACAATGATACATCCGTCCCCGTACACTCTACATGCCCAGTGCTACCTCCCCTCGCTCACGCTTCAGACAGATATTTAAAAGATTTGCAGCGACAGGCCGGCCTCGCCTCAGACCAGAACTTTCACCGTGTCCCTGGTTTCCGTGGTCCCGCCAGTAGCCATGACTCTTGCCCTACATCACAACCCCAGCAGTCTCTGCCACCTAGCCAAGGGGGGGATAATACCAGGACCTGTCCATCACAAGATGGAAGGACAGAAGACCCGGGTGAGACATCTGTCTATTATTGTCTATGTGACCGCTCCATAGTATCCGAGGGCGCCTGAGATACATATCCCGTGTGCGATGGCTGGTTAATTAATGAGCATAGCAGGACCACAAAATCGCCCTGCGATAAGCAGTGTTGGCACTCACAACATATGGACCAGTCCATTCTCATTTCCCTCGGCCACCGTCAAGAATTACCAAAGAAACAGCCGAAGCTGGAGTATGTACCAGAGATAGTCATTAACATACCAGTTGGGTTAGAAAGACTCTTATCTGCTCTCACTCTAACACGAATTTCACAGTATGGCTTGCTCCGTCCTCAACCTGGTCTTTTACGGCAAGGTTGATCCTTCTCCTTGAAAACAAGCTGAGTCCAGATTCCGAGCCAGAAAATTTACCATCTATAAGCCTTCGCGGGGAAGAGGTTTATACTCTCCAATTCAACACTTCCGCAGGGATTTCGGAGTCTAGTGAGGTGTCCGATTTCAGTGGATTGCCTTCGGTAGACTACGCGTTTTACCTGTTCCGCACCGTACGTTTCCATCTTGGGCAAGATTACCATTTGATTGAAGACGAAGATTTCGAGGAGAGTGTTCGCGAGTTTTACTACGGTAATGCAACCCAAAAGGTTGCATACTCTAGACTGTGGTTTGTTCAGTTCCTCATTGTCCTCGCTTTTGGCCATGCATTTCTTCTTTCCACTAAGGGCTGTGAAGCTCCTGGGTCCAAATTCTTCATTCGCGCTATGTCATTGATGCCTAGCCATGGATCCCTATGGAAAGACAGTCTGCTGGCGATTCAAGTATCCGCCCTGGCTGGGTTGTATCTGTATTCAGTGGATAACAGGGAGCCAGCCCATATTTACGTACGTCAAGTACCCAACACCTCCTCATCAAAAGCGGTTCACATAGAGCTGACCACCTTGACTTTGGTAGCTTGGCCAAGCTATCCGCATCGCACAACTTGAAGGGTTGCACACCCAGCTTCCTGAAAGGGAACTCGGAACGGACGTGGTTCTAAGGTGTCGAAAGATTTGGGCAACCCTTTACATCATGGACATGCACTTCTCCTCCTCTCTAGGGGTGCCAATGATCATCCGCGATGACGACATTAACGATATCCTCACTGCGCATAATCTCACATCCCCGAGTCAATCTGTCAGTCCGACACTCTATCTTCATGTTCAGCTTTCGCGACTACATTCGTATATATTGAGTGGTTAGTATCAATTCGGAAGCTTTTTCTATTCAAGCAAGTGCTTTGGGTTCATTTTAGCCTAACCGTTGATCTGGTCACTGCATGGCAGCCATCTACAAGCAGACAAAGACACCTCTGGATTCCTTTCTAGGGACTACTAGGGAGATTCTTCAACATCTTGCTGAAAGCGCAAGAGAAATCGAACATATTGTCAGCTCGACAGTAAACAGCCCGTTGGATAGCATGTCAAAGGAGACGAGGCACATAGCTCTGTTATATCACCAGGTAAGTTTCAATGTGTATTGTCAATGCCTGGGAGTTCTCTAACAACAAACCCAAAAATTTCGTGATAGTGCGTAATCAGAGCGACGAGACCACTCCTATTGTCTGTACTCAGGGAGAGACTTGATAACCTCGATAAACCACAGGACTGGGAGGATTGGAAAGCTTTCATCTCTACAACAAAGCCACTAATCACTACAGGGATCAAGTCAGCTTTGAAATCTATTGAGATACTATCTGGTGACGTAGGGAGTTTTCTTGGTATGCCATCATCTCTTTTCTCGAGTCTATTGTTGATTCTGATAGATTATGGAAATAATCCTGTTCTCAAGAACTTCAATCGGCTGATGTATTGAGGGAACACTTAGAGATGTTTCTACCATTTGATCTCGAATTCAGCTTCGCAGCTGCCTTACATCTCGCCATGGCAAACGTTCTTTTCCCCAATGCGGACGAGCACAGTCAGACCTACTTTTCCAAAGCTTGTGATATCTTGGAGGAAATGACAGAAAGGGGCAATAGACTTGCCGGCGCACGCAACAAGGAACTTGAGCATCTGAGCACTCTCTTCTCTAAGCTTTTAGAGAGAGCGGAGACAAGGGGGTTTAATACTCTGACGTTCAATCCAGCGTTACAAGCAACGAACGAGGTCCCAGAAAATTCGAGTACGACACAGGACTGTACCATCGAAGACAGCGGCTCCACCGCGATGAACGAAGATGCATTTGGCCGTACATCCGCAAGCTTTGGTGATGCACCTGCTCCAGTGCGAGACTTCGGTGTACGAAACCCACAAAGCTTTCCCCAAAGCCAAGAACCTTCGCTCGACGTCGGACAAGACATTCTAGCTAGTATTGGTATCTCATCTTACGACTTCTTTGAGATAATAGATCAGATACAACCTGGTGATAATATATTTGACATGGAGGCCTAGGGGTTTAGGGACTTCAATGATTCAATATACGTATCCTGTAAGCAGCCTACTAGACGCTTTGCCAAGACAGTGTCCGGTCTGTTTGCTGCCGGCGCTACTCTTTATTCTAATGTGTTATGATGCCTGGTTGGCCCTATGTTAGGGGACTTGTCAGAAGTAATAGAGAAAGTGATGAAGTCTTGCAGTCAAGAGACAAAAATATATTCAAGGCCAACTTTAAGGTCAAAATTTATATTCATTCATCTCTATCCTATTTCTTTCTAGTAGCTTCTTAGCTACCTCTTTATAGTTCTTCCCGCATCTTATCTCCAATTCCTATATCGTGCTTGTGATAATCTTTCTACTTCCTTAAACCTCGATTGAATCTTTCTTAATGATCTCCTAGTGTTATTCTTATGTATACTGATGTCATTCTTAGTTGTGGCTTGCTCTGGCTTGACACTTCCCTATCTGTCCTTTGTTCTTTGTCAGCACTTAACACTACAACCAGACTAATATATTTAAATTGAAATTTCGTTTAGAATTATAAAAGGTCTAATAAAGGAAAAGGACGAAGATAATAAAAAGGTCATAGTATATCATCACATAGCTTAGGTAAGCGGGATTCGACTATAAAACCAAGAACCTTAACACTACACAACACCTAACCTACCTTTATATATCAGTTAGTAGTGTTTGTAGTGCTTGTTTATATATGAACCTTACATTATCTAACGATCTCCTAATATCTCCTTACCAACTGATAACTTCGCTATTCTACTTATATAGTCTTGCTCTTTTGTCGATCTTAACAGTGTTATATCTAACACCGTCCCTGCTAAATTGTTACGGGACGAGCTCTGCTTTCCCGACCACTACAATGGTGGAAAGGTATGACCTAGGACTAAGAAAAGAACACCTAGAATCTTCCTTTAGGGATTCTTTGTTATGAGTTTCTCGTGGGTTTATAGTAAGGAAGTAAGGCAGACGTTTAATGTGTCATACTTTTTACTGTGTATTTCATCTATAGTTTAGGTAAATAGGATTCGACTATAATAACGTCGGAGCCGTCCCCCCTGACATAGACTTTTTCCACTCTAGAATGAATCACAGTATAGTAAGTCTCTTCTTCGAGTTACCATTCCTTCAACCCAATAGGCCCCGTGCATGTCCAATGCTTGTGGTTCAATCTATTGTTTTCGACCTCGTCGGCGATGGCGACGGCCATGTCCTCGTTGTAGATACCTCCGTGAATGCCGTCTTCTGCAGACCCGCACGCGTCATCCACATGTACTTCATAGTTCCCAGTACGGATGCCTAGGTTGACTTATAGTCAGTTTCAAGGTGATAGAGACATTATGGATGCTGCAAGAGAAAGAGGAAACTCACCCTTGTCGCGTAACTGCCAAGGAGGAGATAGAAAGCTCCACGGGGTATCTCTCACGCCCTCCCACATAGTCAAGGCCATGCGAGAGCACATGATCAGGCCGATGGTGTAGGGATCAGTCAATTTATCTTCCGCTGTGCGCAAAAAGTAATTGGCCAGCGGCCGGCTGAGCCACGAGATCCCTTTCCAAACGCGTTGCCGTTAGTAAATCCGACCAGGATGTGAAGGTGGTTTTCACTTACAACCGGGATTCTGACGAGTCGACCTTGCCCACTTGAAGAGACGGATGAAGGTGGCGAGTCCTCGCTGTGAATGATCGAACATGCGCGCTGCCATATACTCCAGGTGGACATCGGGCCATTGATACCTAGAGAAACCCGTCAGCCATCATCTCCCGACACCATCTAAGATGCATCGAACTTACCAATGATGGAATGCAAACAATTTATCGTCACATAGTTGTACCCCGTTCTTGTAGTACAGAGAGCCTGCACCTCCTAGACCGAAGTTGGAATGTTAGCAAGGGTTGCGACCAAATTCCGCTGCGCTGGTGAGATACTAACCAATGATGATGAATGGACCACGGAAGGAGGACTTCAGTATTGCCATTTTGATGTTACCGTGGCCTTCCACCCCAAGTCGGTAGACATCCTTCAGGTCATTTAGAGGTGGTCCGAACGCGGACACGACGGCGTCGAATCCTCCTTCGGAAAGAACAGAACTGAATGTCGCGGTGTCACTGAAATCAACCGCGATTGAGCTGTAGTCGCCGGTCTTAGGCCACGTACTAGGTGGCGACCGGGATATGCCGACAACCGAATGGTTTCGAGACAAAAGCTCATCGACGACACATTGTCCGCACTGCCCTTTGGGTCCAAGGACGCCGACCTTGAGAGGTTTAGACATGATGCAATGTGAAAGTTCTTCGTCCTAGTCAGTTTCACTTAGGAGGATCAGAAAGAATTAAGGTGGAGGGAGCAAATTCCATGACTTACCGGCGAATGGGTTTGATTTAAAGTAAAGGTGAGTCCTAAATCCGACAGCCTATCTGGAGTTACGACTGTACGTCTCCATGGTCAACGGTCTCCCCTTAATTTTGTACTCGTAACAAGCCCCGCTGGGGTTGGATAGGTCTCGCCATTTGACCATCAGCTACGGCGTAATATGCCGCTTAGATCGGCAGTCGAATGCCAGACTTAGTTAGGGCGGGGCACGGACGGGAGTTGTTTCCCGGACTGTTCTCGCTAACCATAATAGTCCGTCCTCCCGTCAATTCACTCGTCATGTATCATGGTCGTCGGCACCATACAAACAAGATGGCATAATTCCAAGGATGATTTCCGACGACTAGTCTCGACCGACCAGAGACCATGGTTCTCAGGGGATATTTAGGAAAGGTACTGTTACCCTAAGCAACAGTAAAGAAAAAGAACCAGTCATTATTAGTCCTGATACGTGGGCCTCTTAATGCCAAAATAATAAGGCGGTATATAGCTCTCAGCTACAATCAAAGAAAATCCGTGATGGGAAAAAGAAAGCTATGGAATATTGAGTTCATTCTAGCCATAGGGTACATAGTATTAAGACCGTGGATCCTCCAGCCACAGGGCATTCTTATTGCCCTCATACATTTCATCTAGGGTTGCCCGGTCAAAAAGCTCAAAAAGCCCAGGCATCAACGATGCGGCATCCACCTTCTTCTGCTCGATATCGAAGACTAGTGCTACGTGACCGGCACGGCCAGGGACCATCCAATGAACAAGATACAAACCGGTGCGGACCTCGCGCTGTCGATATGGAACCCCAATGTAGCGAGTCCCGTCGGGTTGACGAGGCACTGAAAAGTACACGTGTTTTTCGTCAAAGCTGATGCGATATTGCAGACCCGACGGGTAACTGTACGAGAATGTACGGCCGACCATACCCTGAGTCTCGGGTCCACCGATCCTGTCCGGAGGGTGCGGCGGCTGTCACCGGGGATATGCCTTTAGTATCATCCTCTGATATCTGGGAGGGAAGCGTACGGCATGGAAAACTCACCTCGGGAACATCAGTGATTGTGTTCTTCTCTGGAATCATTGTTGGGGGGCCTGCCACTGATGATGAGACTATAGTGAATATGGCGAGACGGTAGGAGGCTATCTTTCGTGGGCTGGTCTCGAACTGTTCTTAAAATGTCGGAAAGAAAGACTCGCTGTTCTATGATCAAAGCGGATGAGGCGATATTCACGTACATATATATGTGCAGGTCTGCCAGAGGATCCGCATGAAGACAGAGACTAGACGGGGCCGAACAAGCTGAGATACCGCAACGCTATTTGCGTTCTCGGCGGATTTGGGCGCCAGGGGGTTAGGGTCACATTGGTGGCCAGCACCATCTTTAATGGTGCTAGGTTGCCCGAGATCCAATAAAGTGGGTGTGGCACGAGTAATTTTTCCAGTAATTATGTTCTTGACACATGTTCGGAGTGGATGAGGCCTTACGGTTCAAATCCCTGGATGTCCGAACTATTTGTCCCGACTCGGTTTGCACGCAGCCACCCTGAAATGAGCTCGGATGCTATATTGATCGAGGCGGTGTGATGCAGCTAAAACCGTATTTCCGTGCAGCAGATATGTCGCGTGAGGTGCGAGGGTATCTATATCCGCGTCGGCCTACGTCCAAGCGGGGCAGGGGAGGTCTCTTCCAACCAGCCGCAAGTATTCTGACATTGCGTGTACAGTTAGACTTGCGTTACAGGTTAGATTCTTATTGATGTCAGGGCAATTGATCTCCCTACTGGTTCACTGCTTTTCTACAAGTACCATCAAAGTCACCTCCCCCCCGCACCAAGAATATGACGTATCAGTATTGGAGCGAGCTTCTTCTCTTCTCTCTATTTTGAATGTAACATGCATTGGGACAAGATTTCTGTGCTCACACCAGTGGAACCTTCACAACGTTCGTTTCGTATAGACCGTAACCGTTTCAGTACTCCTAGCTACAGTAGCTGGGATGTGACCTTACCTGTACCATTGCTGTAAGCAGCGTTCAAGCATGCTCGCCCCGGTCGATCAGGTATACATAGTTCGGATCATCTCGAAACTATCGGGCATTTGCAATGCATAAAAATCTCAGGCTTGCAGCCTGCTACCGGTTGCATGTACGATACGATCTCTCGTCAATGTCATTAAATAAATTATGGATCGTTACCTTCGCTTCAATGGTAGCAAGTGCCACGATCAGTGTCCCAGCCAGAGTACATGAGCTTCTATGTATTATTTATATTCCCGAGAACCTGATCTGAAGAGCCGCAATTAGCCTGATACAAAAGGTGGATTGTACGAGATGAAACCACTCAATCGTTAAGCGGATGACGTACGCCCAGTTTTCCTAATGTTAGGGTTCGGCATTACTTTGAAAGCCCCGGTTTTAGCCGTGTCTGCTCCAGTGTTATCGGACTATTATGTAATATCTATGTACAGTAATCCCTGGAAAGAGGCCACTCGAAAAGGCAAGCATCCCCCGGACAAAAAAGATTCTAGGTTTGTTAGTCTATCTCAATCATACCTGTTTTCTGTCCAGTAATAAATATCATACATATTCTGGCTCTCAGCATGTGGACCAATACACTCTTTACCCCGCTTCTTCATAGAATCAAACGCCTCTTCACTCATCTGATTCTGCTGTTTTTCATGGTACGATTTCCTAATGACCGATTAATTATATGAATTGAATATGAGAGATCGCACCCTTCTTCAGCTCTTTGCTGCTACTGCTGCTTCATTGGTGAACGCTACTCCTTCAAACAGCTGGGATCAGAGCGTAGATATCATCAATGGCAGTGTTCGCATCTACGGCGATGACGCTTATCCTGTCTTGTACCGCCGTGCCCTTCTCAACGATGCTCCCCGAGCCCGCTATCCTGGCTTCAAGCAGGAGACGTTGATCCTCAAGAATGGAACGGTTCGCCGTGAGGGTGCGAGGGCCTTGTCCTGCGACATTCGCTTTGAACGGGACCAACCCATGACCCTTCGCGATGGTACTGTCATCTACACTGATGTCTTCCGTCCGGTGGATTCCAACGCAAGCAACACCATTCCTGCCATCGTGGCCTGGAGTCCTTACGGCAAAGAAATTGGTGGACAGTGGCTGGACGACTTTCCCTACCGCGCCGGAGTCCCCCTGTCCCAAGTCTCTGAGCTCCAGAAATTCGAGGCTCCCGATCCAGCCTATTGGGTTTGCCAAGGATACGCCATTGTTAATCCTGATGCTCGTGGTGCCTATTCCTCCGATGGTAATATCACCTTCTGGGGTCGCCAGCTCGCTGAGGACGGTTACGACTTTATCGAGTGGGTGGCCGACCAAGACTGGAGCTCAGGAAAGGTCGGCATGTCTGGCAACTCTTGGCTCTCAGTCTCGCAGTGGTTCATCGCTGCTGAGCACCCTCCTCATCTGACCGCGATAGCGCCATGGGAGGGCCTGACTGACCTGTATCGCGACTCAACCAACCGTGGCGGTGTGCCCTCACCAGCCTTCCAGGAGGCGATACTTACTACGTTCGCTGGCAAGGCCTACGTAGAGGACAACGCCCGCAAGATCACCAGCGAGCCCTTTGTCAATATCTACTGGGAAGACAAAATAGCTCGTGTCGACCAGATCACCATCCCGGCTTACGTCGTAGCGAGTTACACGAACCCCGTGCACACGCGCGGCTCTTTCCAGGGATTTCGCGACATGAAGTCGACGGAGAAGTGGCTGAGAGTTCACAACACCTTTGAATGGCCCGACTATTACGAACCCGCTCATGTCGCCGAGCTCACCTCGTTTTTCGACTACTACCTGAAGGGCAAGGAGAACGGTTGGGCGGAGACGCCTCGTGTCCGCATCTCTGTACTTGACCCGGGCCATGAGGATGAGGTCAACCGCGTTGTAGCTGACTGGCCTGTTCCTGGATTGACCGGCAAGACTTTCTATCTCTCTGCCGACGGCTTAAGCGACACCCTGCCCTCCGATGCATCCTCCACCTCCTACGAGGTTGCCACCGACAGCGCCGCCGGCTCGGTCTCCTTTAGCTACTCTGCCACTGACCTTACCGAGATCATTGGGTACATAAAGGTCAAGCTCTGGGTAGAAGCGGACGGCTCTGACGACATGGACCTGGACATCACTATCCAGAAGACGGACAAGGATGGAAATTCATATCAAACAGTGACCGGCGGCATCATCTCCACTCAAGGCATCATCCGTGCTTCCATGCGTGCTCTCAACAAGCAACTGTCCACGGACTTCGAGCCATACCAGGCTTTCACCAGCGAGAGCTTGCTGACCCCTGGCGAGATCTATCCTTTGGAGGTCGGCCTCTGGCCCACAGCTCTCAGGATCCATCCCGGCGAGCACATTCTCCTCACTATTTCCGCTCACACACCCATCCCTGCTGACTTGGATCTTGGGTTCGGGTCCGCTCTGGAACATGTTCCCGCGGCGGGTGGCACCTTCTTGGAAGGGACCAACGTGAATCTTCAGGCGCTTGGTGGTTGCACGGACTGCAATCCTCCATACGTCAACGCGCAGCGAGTGACAACCCCTGTCAGCCGTAACAAGGGCAGTCACATCTTCCACTTTGGGGGTAAGTATGACAGCTACGTCCTCATGCCTCTTAATGTCTCTAGCTCTAGTACGAGCGAGCCGGCAGTACAATCGGGAAGAAATCTAAAGGATGAGTTGTGAATGAATCGGGCTTCATGCTAGGAACCACGGGGGAAATTATGCGGAAGTGGGGTGAAAGGACTCCGAAGTGGTACATAAGTAGTTGTTAACTCCGATTCCGTCAAGGAACAAAGCAAAGATCAATATACATATGCTGGTCACTTATGCCTTAACCGTTAGTATAAAATACCTACTTTATAACCTAAATGATAGTGATCTATTGAGTAGTGTAACGGTATGACTCTAACATTCTGACATCTTATTACGGCCCGTTATGCGACCTTTACGTATACCCTATAATTTTCTTACTCATCACTATCTTTCCTACTTATACATAATAAGAGCGATCACCTTAATCACCTAGCGATCGCAATAATCGCTCCCCACGATTATTATATCCCTTTAGCGATCGCCTAGTATATAGTCAACCTTATTTCTATAGCCTAGTCACTCTCTACCTAGCTATTAATACAATAGTTAACGCTTCTTTTAGAACCCTAGTTCCTTCTACAATTAGTACCTACGACTATAACTGCCTTATTGCTTAGTTAGACGCCCTAACGGCCTCGCTAATATAAAACCGACACTTCTCTAACTACCCTATAGTATAGAGTCGTACTAACCGTTATATATTAATAGCTCTTACTTAGACCGTTACTATATTAAACACTAAGCAATATCTAACACTATATCTTCTACTATACCTACGTCCTCTAATGTTAGGAATAATAGTAATAATACCTAAAAAGATCTAGGTAAAACCCTTAAGCTTAGGAGCCCTAGACCTTTCGATAGTACTAGAGGAGAACTCTAGGGATTTATTATATAACTTAAGACCTATTATAGGTTCTTTTATAATAAACTTAGGTTTGCCTATAATAAGGTCCTATACGCGGGAACTTGCCTAGAAGGACTAGCACTCTTATAGTTTAAACTAATTCTACGAGACTTCCTCGAGAAGGCTAGTAATAACTAAGATAATAAGACTAAAACTATCTTCGCTACCTTTAAGAGATTTAAGGAAGCTCTTAAGGACGCTTTTAGTAATATAGACGTTACTAGGGACGCTATATAGAAGATATAGTCTCTTAAATAGCGAGGATCTACCGCTAACTACGCCGCTATTTTTCGATAGATCGCTCTTAAGACTAAATAGGATAACGAACCCCTTATAAGTATCTTTTATTAAGGACTTAAGGAAGAAGTTAAGGACGAACCCTATAAGGAAAACACTCTTAATAGCCTCTCTAAGTATATCGCTATAGCTATTAGGATCGATACTTATTAATACGAACGATAAAAAGAACGATAAAATAAAAATCGTAACTAGGGACTAGTCTACGTTAATTAAGGAAACCGCTATAATAACTAAGCTAACTAAGGGAGACTACGACGCTACGCGAGTACCTCTTAAAGCGGAATAACCTATACTAGACCTATAGAACTAGATATAATGCGAGATAAGTTAAAGGAGACTTATTATAACTATAGAAAAAAGGGACACTACGCCTAAGAGTGTTAATAGAAGAAAAGAGAATAGAAACCTATATAGGAAGGAAAGCACCTTAATACCCTTACTAACTAAGTACGAAGTGGCGACGATACTACTACTAAAAAATATAAGCTCCTCTTATAGATAGTATACTACGATGACGGTTATATAATCTATATAAGCGATAAAGATAGAAGTAGATAGTACCTATAAAAGCTAAGAGGGAAGCGAGCCCTCGCCGTGATAGAGAGACGACCCGTTTAACGCGAAGACGCTACCTTAAACGAAGCAATTATTAAAGATAAACCTTAAGAATAGTCTATATTTAAAGAATTCGCTAACTATTCTATTTCTAACTCGATAGGAATAAATAAGGCTAAATAGTTCGAATAGGATACTAACGATCTAATAGAGGAGATCGAACTACTAGTCTAGAGTAGTAAAGAAAGAATAGGTAACTAGATCTTACGATAAGTAAACGAACTCTATAAACATTATATCTATAATAATAAAAGCACGATAGAAAGCCGAGTATTATATAAGATTAGTAAGATTTTCTAGACTACCGACCCCTATACCCTTGAAGGAATAAGAACTAGGGGATAGGACGAAATAAAATAATAATATATAAGGGATCGATACCTACTAAACTATATTTAAGAAATCGAGGACTCCCTAATAAAGGGACTAGGAGTTACCGATAGCGATAGAGCACCTACTTGCGTTTAGGGTTTAGGGTTTAGCTTAGGGTTAGGGTTAGGGTT
>NW_023336206.1:0-56940 GCF_012550715.1 Geosmithia morbida
GGGGGGGGGGGGGGGGGAGGGGGCGAAATGTCTTCACGGTAATAATATCGCTTTGTAACAATGACTGATGCCAGCATGATGGTCAGTTTGTGTGTCCTCCTGCTCACTTGTATGTCCGTGATAAGCCGCGACTCGAACCAAGCCATGACCCAATATCCCAGCCTGATGAAAAGCTGAGCACCACTACGGAACGGTCGCTGCAAGAAACCCCGAGCCCAGCGCCCTACTCAGTAAGCGACCAGTCCAAGAACAAGCCTCCTGTGGCGCATGGACAAACTTATCGAGACGTTCATCAAGGGGGCAGAGAGAGAGACACACAGGGAGACCATGGATAGTGTCGAAGTAAATCACCACGGAACGCGTTTTATGAATAGTCATACAGCACAGATTAACTGATGCCGCCTATTCCTGAGGAGGAAAAAAAGGAAACGAGGATTATCACTATAAGTACTCCGTAGTACAGTAGCACTACTAATAGAACGCGTAGTTAGTGGCTATGTCTACTGTACTCCGTAGAGAGGGCTCGTATTACTACTCTTTAGCAGCCATAGCACCAGCGATAACCCCTGACCCGTACTTTCAAGCCCCAGGACCCCTTGTTGTGGCATGTGGCTGTGCCCTGCTGTACCTCGTCAAACCAACGTACGTGTACACGACGGCATCAAAGGAGGATTCTTCTTGTCCCCCCTTTCCAAACACCACCCTCATCATTTCGCCCTTTGCCCTTTCCATCTTCTTTCCTTCTCTCATTTCATCTCCCTCTCTCCCTCTCGTCCTTCTCTCTTGGTTTGGCGTGATCAGGGCGATTGTCCATTCATCCCTTTGCATTGCGAATCCGACCGTTGACGATCCCCAGCCGGACGAGCCGCTCTCTCTCCATCCCAGTTCCGTTCGCTGCCCTCGCAACCGCAACATATTACGGTGCATATAACTATATTTTCCTCCGCTGTACACCAGGCACGCGATAAGGCTGTCGACCTATTCATAATTGCGGCCCCCGAATATAAACAAGACAGGCAAGCTTTCGCACATACGACGACATCCTTTCGAACCTTTAAATCCTTTTTCTGCTCTTTCTACGCGTCACGACCGACCGGTCAATACACCACACACACACACACCAACCGCAACAATGAGGTTCGGTTCAAAGCAGTCGCCCTTGTTGCTGCTGCTGGTGCCTTCGCTTGTCGGTGCGCTCAGCGATCCCATCCCAGACACTGGAAGCCGTTCAAACGTGGCAGCGGCCGCTGGTGATGCCATTGAGCCGGCCGTCGGCGTCGATATCAACGCTCGACGTGGCGGCCCCACCAAGGACGCGCCGGTTGATGGCAAGGATGGCAAGCCGCACCTGGGTCCCTTTGTGGGCACAGAAGGAGCCTCTGGCTCTGGTAGCAGTGGCAGCGGCAGCGGCAGCGGCAGTGGAAGTGGAAGTGGAAGTGGAAGCGGCAGCGGCAGCAGCAGCCTCTCGGACGACAGCCACCCTCCGCTGAGGGGCCGGCCGGAGGACTACACAGTCATGGACGGCAAGAAGATACCCGAGACCAATGACGGCGTCATGTTCGACAAGAACCGCGAGCGCCCGCAGGAGGGCACCACGGGGACGACAGGCGGCGTCTCGGAGAAGGACAAGACACGCAAGGCTCGCGAGGGCCAGGTGGGTGGCAGGCTGCAGGCGCAACCAGAGTCGCCTAAGGAGATGCCTCCTCTGCCGCACAGCGAAGAGCGCAAGCTGCAATCGTCCAACAAGGAAGACAGCTCGTCCAAGTCGACACATGGGACCGACGACTCCGGGAGCTCGGGGTACACCGGTCTTGACGTGAGTACTCCCACAACAAGCCTTGAGGAAAAGGACACAGCGAGCTGGATAGGGAATTGGTTAACATAGAAGTGATGCTGCAGAAGCCGGACGGACTCCCCAGTAAACCGGGATCGCGACCCCCCCTACCCGACTCAGCCAACAAGGACCACCTTGACACGTCGACGTCCTCGTCGAAGACGGGCCACGGGCACAGCGACGAAGCTGAGGAGGGAATAATCCAGCCCTTTCATTCCTTCGTCCTGTCCTTCACCATGATTCTCGTCTCCG
Source organism: Geosmithia morbida (assembly GCF_012550715.1). Lineage (NCBI taxonomy): Eukaryota > Fungi > Ascomycota > Sordariomycetes > Hypocreales > Bionectriaceae > Geosmithia > Geosmithia morbida. The sequence continues at coordinate 2,087 of NW_023336206.1, forward strand.
AGGTTGGCGACAAGACGTTTCTGGTAGCGGCGCTGATGGCTATGAAGCACGACCGCATGGTAGTCTTCACGGCTGCCTTTGGCGCGCTGCTGGTCATGACGGTCCTGTCGGCACTCTTGGGCCACACGGTGCCCGCACTGATCCCCCGACGCCTTACGAGCTTCCTCGCCGCCACGCTCTTCTTCGTCTTTGGCGGTCGTCTGCTCAAGGAGGGCATAGAGATGGACCCCAACGAGGGCGTGTCGGCGGAGATGACCGAGGTGGAGCAGGAGCTCGCCGAGAAGGAGAAGGAGCAGCTGGGGCGCAACAACAGCCGCGGCGCCGATCCGTACGCCCTTGAGATGGGTCTCGGCGGAGGAGGAGGCGGCGGTGCTGGACGCAGGTCCCGGTCCAGGAGCCGCTTCCCGTCCCCGCCGCGCTCCCCCTCGCAGTCCCCACCGCCCGTCTCCCGCTCGGTCGCCGGGTCCAACGCCATCTCCGGCGCGCTCCAGGGCATGGGCAACCTGTGCTCCCTGCTGCTCAGTCCAGCCTGGGTCCAGACCTTTGTCATGACCTTTCTCGGCGAGTGGGGCGACCGCAGCCAGATTGCCACCATCGCCATGGCCGCCGGCCAGGACTACTGGTGGGTGACTCTCGGTGCCGCCGTCGGCCACGCTATCTGCACCGGCGTGGCTGTCATCGGCGGCAGGGCCGTCGCTGGGCGTGTCAGCCTCAAGGTTGTCACTGTCGGTGGTGCCGTCGCTTTCCTCGTCTTTGGATTCATCTACTTGATTGAGGCTGTCTGGGGCTAAGTCGCTTCACAAGACTTCTTCTCCCCCCTTCCAACCGACGATTCGTTTCGAAACCCTCCCCAACCCCCCAAGAAGACAAGCCGCTTCAGCTCTCAGCTACCCCCGCTTACACACGTTTTCTACGCATCTCTCTGTTGTAATGTCTCAACTGGCAGAGCCGTACCCTTCCTCTTCATTCCACCTCCTCGGCCTCTACGCCATTTTTTCTCCTGATCTTCTTCCTCTTCTCCTCTCTCTTCTTTCTTTTCAGGCATTATGGTGTTGCTGGAGACGCGCCTGAAGTTGATGGGGAGAAACAAAAATGTTTATGTTAATCAAACCCAGAAAAACAGTATTCCTGGTCACTCGGTGTATGGTTAGGGAGTTCTTCATGTTCCTTTTTTTATAAAAAATTGTATACTATCATGGGTTTTTATTTTATTTCTTCTTCTTTGCGCCTCTGGGCCTTTTTTTGTTTTGTTATTGCTACGGTCTGGCTCAGGGGAGTTCATACGATCGGGTAGGGGCCTGATAAGGGTATCATATAACAAGGAAAAAGAGGGAGTTAGACACTAGATGATTGTGTATTGACTTTGTTATTGATGTTTCCTATAACGTTGAGACGTTCCCTGGCTTGGATCGCAATGTATAGTCGACTGGGCGACATATCTCGAAATAGTGTTGGGAGCTATACCTTGGCCCATGTTTTCTAACCATTTATGACGGTCTTGCAGTATCAGCAAGTACCAATACGCATAGCAGTACGCATACTGCTACCCCCTGAGAGTTGCTAAATGTGGGTTGGTGCTCTTTGCTTTACCCCTTGATATGTATGTACTCGACAGTCATGTGCCGCGTTGCCGTCCAGATGGTGGAGGCAGTGTACGTAGACGTACGTTATCCCGCCCTCGCAGTTACGTGTACCCATGCAGAAGCTCACTCTTCCACACAAACCCAGAGGATTCTCGGCTAAGTGCATGATAATACGTTTCCCTTGCTGATGGTGTCCCCGACCCCCGTTGTGGTGGTGTTGTCGAATCCACAATGATCCGTGGACCGTAGGAAGTATGAGGGAGTAGGTCGAGAAGGTTTAACAGAAAGGAATAACGGACTACGTAGTAGAAGAAGAGCATCGCCTAGAGGGGCCGATGGCGGGAAAACAAGAGATAAAAGAGAGAGACGTGTCGTCGTCATCGGCCGTGGTCCGTAGCGTGGTCGTGGTGTCTACTACTGGTAGTATCCATCTTCTAGCTCATACGTGGCGAGGGAGCCAAGGGGAAGGAAAGATCTAGAGTAGAAGGACCAGAAAAGGTAGAAGCACCTCTATCCTGTTCCACATTAACTTACCCGTACTGCCTGTCTACGGGGCTATGTTTCCACCATTACGTGTAAACGACACCGACAAGTTCCCGCTGTGCGTGGAATCAAGCTGTACTCGCTGAGCCTCTTTCTGATATGAGTTACGACGTACGTAGACCGGTCACATCACTTCCCTCTTGGTTAACTGTTAATGTCAAAGGTGATATTGCAGAGTATGGAGGTGTGCAGTCACGCAGGGTGGGAAGGAGACGGGAAATTGGAGAGTTGATAACAATGCCCCATGGATGGTAAGAGTCGGCGGTGCTCACATGTAACGGACAGACATGTATCTCATTGAAGGAGTCCAAAGTAATAGACAACAACGAGATACGAGTGAGTATTAATAGTCGTAGTTACTCTACAGAGGCTTGGTATGGCAACTAACCCGCATGCAGTACAGATTGCCAGATATACATATGGTCCCACGGTTCATTGTAAGCAGGTACTAGGTAGTGTTGCTTAGCATTGGCAACCGGAAGAGATACGTACTCTTGATACTAGCAAGGAAAACATGACGAGGTTGCATATGGTTACTTCCGGGAGATTAACCCACCCACCTCCCCGATGGTCCGATCAGCAGCCAGCGAGGATGCGAGATGCTGGTTTCCGCGGGACCGTGAAAGGTGGACATTGCTACTACGAGTATGGTACTGTTACTACCTGTATTACTCCGTACGTACTCTCCGTTCAGTAGGAATAAGAAAATTGCGCAAGGCAAGGATGTATGGAAGGCATTGCAATCTCGTCAAAAGGAGCACGGGGCCATGTTCATATTACTCTAGTATTATCATGGTCAACATCATGCTGTCCCCTTTCCCTCGAAGTGGGTGCGCCAAATCTCTCACTCCATTGATCTTCTCATCCTACTTCCTCTTCTGTTCCTCTCACCATTGTAGGAGAAGAGAAGGCATCCGAGACAGGGCCAAGAAAAGCGGGAAAGGAGAAGAGAAAGGAAAGAGAGAGAGAAAAAAAAGAGACAGCAGATGCTGACTTGTTCAGTTGCATATCCCAGGGTTGACCGCATTCTGGAACTACCAATCGAAAGAGGGAAACCAGGAATATCGCATGTTGATCAACTGTCCTTCACCCCCCCCTTTTCTTCTTCTACATGACAGTATTGATAAGTTCAAGGGGGGGGGGAGAAGTGGATTTCCTAGTTGAGTAACTAGGAGTTGAAACCAAAAAGAAGATGATCATGATAGAGACGAACACGCGTGCACCACCAGCCGACAACCCTCTTCCCGACAGAAAGACTCGAAACAAGCAAGAATACTAATAGAATGGCCAGCTTTGCCGGACCGTCGTCAGCGTTGTCCCAGTTTCTCCAACCTCAAACAGGGCAAAGGCCGACCGACGACGCACAAACACACACACACGTCCGTGCTGGCCTTTCTCTCTCTCCCTCTCCCTCTCCTCATCATGCATGGTCCGTACAAGGGGTCCCACCGGGTCTCCATGTACCCCATCAAATGACTATGCAGTGAGCCAATCGTGCCAAGAATGGTGGAGAGAGAGGCGTGGATGGCGTTGCAGAGCAGGGGGAGGGGGGCCGGGGAGCGGATTCAAGCTTGACGTTTGCACTTTGGTGTTGTCGTACTCGTGCGTACAGTTTCCGTGAAGGCAGTACGGATACTACTATCAATACTAGGTGTTGGTCTGTATTATTCCCATCCGACAACGGGCATCCATTCCCCTGCTCCGTCTCCCCATCGATCCCCGTCTCGAGTAATATGTCATGTATATTTTTATTTTATTTCGTTTTTATTTCGTCTTGGACGGGTTGCAGAAATGCGTTGAATTGCAGGGTCATTTTTTCTCTCGACATCTTTGCACGTACTTGTACGGCTTAGAAGATTACCGGGATATGGGGAGGAGGAGGATGAGGAGGAGGGGTATGATGGAAACAAAGAGAAGGAGATATTGAGCAATTGTTGGTAATATGGCGTAATTCCCCTCCGGAAGAGAATTTTTTTTTCCAGAGTAAAAAGCCATGACAAAATCCGTCACAGAGACGTCGTGCGAGATCCGCCGGTTTTGTTACTTGGATGCTGATTCTGTCTCGGGCAGTGCATCATGACACTTGCAACCAACGTCGGAGACCGGAGCACGCCATCGCGGTACAGAACCGACACCCTATTCGCGCTGTACATGCAACTACGACGGGTACCACTACAGGTAAACTCGGGAGGCCGCGGCTGCTAATTCTGCTAAGGGCTAGGTGATGAATACCTCGCACATGGGCCACGGAGGTATTATGAAAAGGTATCAAAACCGGTACGTACATTTGCTGCTCTGCCAGTAATACTCGTAATATTATCACTCACCCGCAGACTCTGCTCCTCTCACCCGTTTAACCGTGCAGGCGCTTGTTCGTCATGGAGGGGCAGACACTGACGACGACGACGACGGCCAAGGAGGGGCGGGCGACGCGGCCGGCGCTAAGACAAATTCGGATCGTTCTTGACAATTTTTTTCTTCTTCCGTCTGCACTTGCGCCGGCCGCGACTTCCTTCGATAATATTGCGATTTCGCAATCCTCGGGAAGTGTGCGTGTGTATGTGTGTGTTGTGCGTCTTACTCACCGTCATAATCGGACAATGCAAATGATGTTCACCTACACGAAGAAAGGCCTGCAAAATGTAGAAAATGGCATTATTATATATGCTATTAATAACACTACCAATACGCCGTAATATCTCCCCTCCTCCCTTACATGGAACAAACGTGCGCGACGTACCGACGTATTCTACGTAACCAGGGGGGGTTCCTTCCCCCTTCCTGGCTCCTCGGGGGGCTCCTTCTGGATGGAGGGGTGAGCAAAATGGAAAGGAGGGGGGGGGGGGGGGGGGGGGCGGCGGGGGAGCGGCAGCATCCTGCCGATCACAGCATGAGTGTGCTGACATCTATCTTTCAGTGTCGTCGAGACTCTCCGCCTCGCCGATGGCTCCCTGTTTGCCATGCCTATCACGCTGGACGTGAACGAGAAGGAGATCGAGGAGCTCGGTATCAAGCCTGGTGCCAGGATTGCTCTCCGTGACCTCCGTGACGACCGTACCCTCGCCATCCTCACTGTCGAGGATGTCTACAAGCCCGACAGGTAAGCTTTTCCTCCTGTTATTGCCATGTGCCCGCAATGCATCTCTCGATCGTGCGCGCAAAAGACTCCTTTTTTTTTTTCCAACCCTTTTATCTGCATCTTTTCTCCGGCTTCCCTCACTCACACTCCATAGGGTCAACGAGGCTATCAAGGTCTTCGGCAGTGACGACGATACCCACCCCGGCGTCAAGCACCTCTTCAGCAGCACAAAGGACTACTACGTCGGTGGTAAGCTCGAGGCCGCCCAGCGCCCTGCTCACTACGACTTCCTTGAGCTCCGCTGTAAGTTTGCCTCGCACATCTAGCAGGAGAAGAAGAAGGAAGCAAGAAACCGCCGAGGTAGAATGAAAACTGACGCTCTTCCATAGTTACCCCCTCTGAGCTGCGCTCGCACTTCAACAAGCTCGGCTGGGAAAAGGTCGTCGCTTTCCAGACCCGTAACCCTATGCACCGTGCTCACCGTGAGTTGACGGTCCGCGCCGCCCGCTCCCAGCAGGCCAACGTCCTCATCCACCCCGTCGTCGGCTTGACCAAGCCCGGTGACATTGACCACTTCACCCGCGTCCGCGTCTACAAGGCCATCCTGGCCCGCTACCCCAACGGCATGGGCGCTCTAGCCCTCCTGCCCCTTGCCATGCGCATGGGTGGACCCCGCGAGGCCCTCTGGCATGCCGTGATCCGTAAGAACCACGGTGCCACCCACTTCATCGTCGGCCGCGACCACGCTGGCCCCGGCAAGAACAAGAACGGCAAGGACCACTACGGTCCTTACGACGCCCAGCACCTCGTCCAAGAGCACCAGGCGGAGCTCGGAATCAAGATGGTCGAGTTCCAGGAGATGATCTACCTCCCCGACCGCGACGAGTACATGCCCGCCAACCAGATCCCCGAGGGCACCAGGACTCTCAACATCTCGGGTACCGAGCTCCGCAACCGGCTCAAGACCGGGAAGGAGATCCCTGCCTGGTTCTCGTACCCCGAGGTCGTCCAGGTGCTGCGCGAGCAGAACCCCCTTCCCCGCGACAAGGGTTTCACCGTCTTCTTGACGGGCTACCAGAACTGCGGCAAGGACCAGATTGCCCGCGCCCTCCAGGTTACCTTCAACCAGGACGGTGGCCGCCCCGTGTCCATGCTGCTGGGCGAGACGGTCCGCCATGAGCTGTCGCAGGAGCTCGGCTTCACCCGCCACGACCGCGACCTCAACATCTCTCGCATTGCGTTTGTCGCCTCTGAGCTGACCAAGGCCGGCGCTGCCGTCATCGCTGCCCCCATCGCTCCCTTCGAGGAGGCTCGTCGGCAGGCCCGCGAGGCCATCGAGAAGTCTGGACCGTTCTTCCTGGTTCATGTCGCCACTCCCCTCGAGTACTGCGAGAAGACTGACCGCCGCGGTCTGTACGCCGCCGCCCGCCGTGGCGAGATCAAGGGTTTCACCGGTGTCGACGACCCCTACGAAGCCCCCGCCAAGGCTGACCTGGTTGTCAACCTGGAGAAGCAGAGCGTGCGCACCATTGTGCATGAGATTATCCTGATGCTCGAGAGTCGCGGTCTCCTCGACCGCGTATAAAGATTTGAAGGAGAATGCTTGATTTCAGGAATTTTTTTTTTATAGAAAAAATAAGGGTGGGAAATTGTTTTCAGACTGGTTTGTTGTCTAGAGCGGCGTTGGAAAGATTTTTGTTTTACAAATGGTTAGGTATCAAACAACATACAACGATTGGATACGTACCTGGGTGTACACAGTCTTGTCAAGGATTTGAACTGGCTGTGCTATTAAAGCAGTGTTAGGGCAGTGCTATTAATATCACCATGTCACACAATGAATTTCACTACGTCAATGATTCGATGAACTGACGGGACCCTCTAATCATAGACTATATAGTATTACCTCCTACCGGTGCTCCTCTACGTAGTATTGCACGTATCACGTACGAAAATAAGAGAGCCAACGAGTTAGGCATCGATGGGCTGTGACGAACAAGCGCTGAGGAAGATGATTGACCAACCAGAGGGAAAAGGCTCGTTGCAGGATTTCCCCTCACTCCCGAGGACGGAGGGGATAGAGGGGGGGGGGGGGATGTGTTCAATCTGGAGAGCTTGTGAGACAGAAGGAGATGATTATAATACGAGAGAGTCTGATGGCAATGGTCGTACTGATTATATAAAGAACTCGTGTTCATATGATACTTTTTGTATTATAGCCATCCCTTCCAGAGGTTATCGATATAAAGAAAGGTACGGAGTATAAGGAACTTATTACCCTATTATAAGTAGTAAAAATCGTAGCAGTATTAGTAGTAGTAATCGTAGTAATCGTAGTATTTACCTACTCTTGGCCGGTGGCGGCATTTCGGAGGCTGTGCTTTTTTTTTTTCTCCATCCTCCTTCTTTACCGCCTCCAAAGTTGAAAAAGCGCTACAGCTCTCTCATAGACGATTATCGATCCACTTTGTCAACCCCACACGCTGGACCGGGGGGGGGGGGGGGGGCCCTTTTGGGGGGGGGAAAAAGAGGGGGGGGGGGGGGGGGGGGGGGGGGGGGATCACTTTGACGTGGCTGAAAAGAGAGAGAGAGAGAGAGAGAGAGAGCTTGGGAAACCAAGAGAAGGAGATGGACACTTTGGATAGCAATCAACTACTGAAGGAGGGAGTAAAAAGGCAGCATTCATGAGTGATAAATCGTCTTTTTGTGATATTTTCTAGTACCATCTTTTTTTTTTTGCCCCGTCCTACAAGCACCTTGCATTCATGATTCATCTGCCAACCACCCGAACCCCTATCTTTCACGACCGCTGTTTTGCATATTGTCTTAACTTTTTTTTTCTTCCCTACTTCATCTTGCATCTTGCATGTTCATCGTTTCTCTTACTCTCTTCTCAATTTTTTTGGCACCCCTCCAACCTTCCCCCCCCCCCTCTCTCTCCCGGCCCTTCTTTCGCTTGCCGCTTCCACCTCCCGCCTTTCTCGCGTGGATCTTTCTGAGCGGAGCTGCTATCAGCTAGCTACAGTAGCTTGTAGAGCTCTCCTCTCTCTACCGCCCAAGCACTCGTGTGCTACGAGGTCACACCCCCTCACTCACCGCGAATCCACTTCCCGACAGAAAGCTCTTGGCACGAAGCCAGGGTAAAGGAGAAGAAGAAGGCGAAGAAGAAAACATAAATATAAAAGAGAAAAAAGGTAGAGAGGAGAATCACGAGAACAAGAAGAGGTATAACAAAAAGAGAGACGGATCCCTCTCAAAAGGATCAATGACCCAAGATGCCGTCTGAACACGACGTCGACGTCGACGGCGCACCCCTCTCTGCCATATCAGCATCCGACAGGGGCACAGCAACCACGGGCACGACAGCAACGACTACCACGACCGACGAGAAGCGCCATCGATCCAAGTCGGATCGCAAGTCCACCGGCGCAGATAAAGAAAAGGACAGGGACAAGGACAGGGACAGGGATCGGGATCGGGATCGGGATCGGGATCGTGACCGGGAGAAGAAGCACCGATCTCACAAGTCGTCGTCCAAGTCATCGCGGAGCAAGGTCAGCGAGGCCACGGCCGCCAGCGAGCTGTCGTCGAGCAGGCGGCACCACAGCGGCAGCAAGAGGGAAAGGGACCACCACCATCCCCACCGCTCCTCCAGCAGGAGAGACAAGGAGAGGACCGGCAGGGATGACGACAGCTTCCTCAGGTCGGCCAGTGAGCTCTTCACCGGGGTGTCGTCGGCCTCGCTCGACATGTCCCGCATCTCGCTGCCCTACCCGACCTTCAGCAAGGCGCACAGCAAGGAGGCCGTCCACAGCAAGGAGGACGTGTCGACCGTCGCTACCGATCAGCCTCGTGGTTCCAACACCAGCAACCCTTTCACACCCGAGACGACGGATGTGAATACCGGCGACGACGTTACCTCGGTAAGAGGTAAAGACAGAGACAGGGACAGGGACAGGGACAGAGACAGAGCCAGAGAGGAGGAGAGAGGTACCAGATCGGGGACCGACTTCACCCGTAAGTCGTCGACGGCGTCCAACAAAAAGTCCTCGCGGCCACCTACACCGCCAGACACGGACCTCTCGGCCGACAAGAGACGCGGCGGCGGCGACGACGAGAGCGAGCACTCGAGGAGACACCAGAGAGCCAAGTCGAGAACGTCGGGCGTGTCGCGGTCCGCGTCGCTGCGAGATGATTGCGGCAGCGGATCCGCCGCCGCCTCACGGACAGGCGAGAGGTCTCCCTCGTCCAGCCAAGCCACGTACGTCAGGCCGCCCCAGCACAGGTCACACGACATGCTACGGTCAGACTCGCGCGCGTCCATCTCTCCGTCGCGCCGGTCGTCGACTAGGCGCACGTCGTCCCTGCGCGATGGGCGGCGCAGCAGCAGGGAAGCCGGCGCCGACGACGACGCCGTCTCCCTCACGCCCCAAGACTCATCACCCCAGACACCCACGCAGTCCAACGCCCCCTTCTCCCCGCACACGTACGATCTCGAGTCGGAGCCACCATCCAAGACAGCCACGCCGGCCACGGGCATGGGCAGAGGTACGGGCGTGCCCCCGCCCCCGCCCCCGCCGCCCCCGCCCGCCGTCGACATCCGGGACATCCCGCGCGTCGACTACCTGCTCCAGAATGGCGGCCTGGCGTACCCGGTACCGAAGCACTTCCTGTCCGTGCTCCCGCGGCAGAACGGCACGAGACCCTCCAACCCGCCGCTCGCCGGAGCCGACACGCTCTTCGCGCCCTTCTTCAACCTGCTGGACCAGTACTCGACCGTGCTGGACAGGCACGGATCCATCGCGGTGGCGACGGGCCACCGCTCCATCGCACGGCGCCTGCTCGACCGTCTGGAGAACGTCTTCTCGCGCGACCTGCCCGAGCATGGGTGCTCGTGCGCCATGTGCGACCGCAAGGGCCACGAGATCCACCGGGGCCTGACGTGGGGCGACGTGCTGGAGTGGGTGAGCGGACGCATCGAGCTGCCGCAGTGGCCACCGTTTGACCTGGCCGACGTGGGCGCGAGGGCGGCCGAGATGTCGGCCGAGGTGCCGCCCCGTCCCGCATCCCCCGTCAAGATGGACCCGGACATTGACGAGCAGTTCCGCGAGCACTATCTCCGGCAGAGCAAAAAGGTGCGGTCGGCCGTGGACAAGTGGCTCAACAAGACGCCCGACATGCCGGTTCCGGCGCCGCAGGACGTCGACGACGAGACGCTCAACTTCGCCATGCTCACCAGCCTCGGGCCCGAGGAACAGTCGTACTTCAACGCGCTGCTGTCGGGCACACGCGAGGTGCGGCCGGCGCCCCGCGCACCCACGCCGTCGCGCCACCTGCGCAACGACTTCATCGTCAAGACGGGGCTGTCCCTCCAGCGCCTGTACAGGCTGCAGCAGGCGCCCCGCGATGCGGAGAGCGTGGTGTACCTGATCAAGAACCCGCACACGCACGATCTCCTCGTCACGCTGAGCAACATCAACAATGCCGAGTGGGAGATCCTGACGTCGGGTCGGTTCGACGGCTTCCTCTGGTCGGGGGCCGACGCCGACACCGGCGGTCCGCCGGGCGCGGGGCTGGACTCGCGCCCCGCCTCGGCTATGAGCAACTCGACGCGCAACACGACGCCGCTGTCGCCCTACTCCCGCGGGGCCACGCCGGCATCGCACATCAGCCTCACCTCGTCGGGATACACGGTTGGCGGCGGCGGCGGCCTGAGGCAGCCCGTCTCCAACGACGAGGAGTCGGAGATGGCCGTCATCGCCGAGATGGAGCGAGACATCTACAGCGGCATGGAGATGCTGGAGGACGCGTTCGAGAAGCTCCACCACCGCGCCGAGGTGGTGCGCACGGCCCTCCGCCAGCGCGGAGTCGGCCTGATGCAGAACCTCCAGAACAGGAGACGCATAGACGTGCTCCCCACGCAGACCGGCCTCACGCCCGGTATGGAGTCCCAGGCGGGCAGGGCGGCGTCGCCGTGGACCATGGCCAGCGATGTGGACGGCGGGGGAGGCGCCGGCTCGGACGGAGAGTGGGGCTTCGACGACGTGGAGCTCATGCCCGATGACTCGGCTAGCAACATCAGCTCCTCGAGACATAGGAGGCCCAAGAGACGGGCTGAACGGAGGACACCGGCGCCCATCGAGGAGGATGAAGAAGAGTACTAGTCTCTATAACTTGGCTGCAACTTTCTCACCTCTGATGACAGCAACTCTATTCTTCTTCTTCCCGTCTCTTTTTTTTTTTTTTTTCCGTTTCTCAAAAACAGGTTTCACGTCTTTTATCATGACAATGTCTACGATAATACTGCGATGCATTTTTTTCTACGGTGCTTCTTCACGATTGCATTTTCTTCTTTCAATATGTCATGACCCGCTTCTCTTGGAACTATACAACCTCTCTCTATCAATTACAATACCGCTTCGTATGAGAAACAATACATTTATATCCTCATTTTCTGAATACTCTCATGTTCTAAGACGGGATAAAGCAAAGCAAAGCAAAGCAAAGCAAAGCACTGTAGTTGACCCCAAACCCAAGCCGCGCCCATGGGCTTTGTTTTCAAGGTATCTTGTGTGCTCGCTTGTGTATTACATCAAACAAGGGAAGCAGTATTGAGAGAAGTAGTACGAAGAGAAACAGAACTGATCGAATCAGTATTAATCAGAGCAGTAGTGGGAGGAACAGTATTCATTCTGCTACGGTAATGGTACCTCCTCATCTTGGAGTAAAGTTGATGCTGCAATACAAGCCAACGGTAGATATAAGCGTAAAAGGTAATAGAATTATATATATATATATATAAGCATATAAAAAAAGAGATGAATGGAACCTGCTATCTCCGTATCTATCCCATAATATAATATAGTAATATTATTTAATATAACGAATGAGATGTGAAAAGAGGGGAGGCGAACTGCAGTATGGCTCCATGGGTCAGCAGCGCGCCATCAGTCCCCAGGCCAAGACAAGGGCTTGCATGACCAGGTAAGGCGGGATATGGGTCTGCATAGTTTCCGGGCGAGCAGGGAGCAGGGTCAGATATATCCGGGGGGTTTGTTTCTTCTCGGATGCATCCTATCCTCTCTTGACTTCTTCCGATTCATTCTACTGCTCTGAAAGCACATCCCATTCTCTTCCTCTTTGCTTCTACCGTCTCACGATAATCATATAATCATATACTCTCTCGTCTCTCCTCAGCTTCTACCATCATTCTAAACATGGCCGAAGAATGTGTCATCCAGGCAGATCCTGATATAATTGGCATAGGAGTGAGTTGCCCTCCTTCTCCCCTCTTGACTCTCCCCCCTCCCCCCCCCTTTTTTGTTTTTTTGTTCTCTCCTCTGCCTCCAAAGCAGAGACTAAGCCTAAGCTCGTCTGACTTTTGAGGGGGGGGGGGGGAAAGGTCCGCCTATCACTGTACATCCTCTCTCTGGGCGGCCCGTTCCTATCATGGATACTAAACTCGCGAGAATTCACGCGATCGATCAACTCGTCCCTGGGACTGAATGGACTGGCGCTCTTCCTGGCGGCAGTGATCAGCACATCCCGCGGCACCCTGAGCCTCTTCGACGCCCTATGCATCTTCAACATGCTCGCACTGGCCGGGATAGCGATCCAGCCCAAGGGGACGTACGGCAGGAGCGCAGACGACGTCGGGGAGGAGGAGCTGACGCGCGCGCAGAAGACGCACTTCTGGGCCTTTACGAGCTTCTACTTCGCCGCCGTGGTGGGGGCCCTGCTCTTCTTCATCTACGTCTTCGCCAAGGCGCCGGTGTTCGGCGGGCAGGCCGAGTGCAACAGCTCGACCGTGTACGTCATGTTCGGGTTCGACATCGTGGCCACCAACGACGTGTTCCGGTGGATATTTGCCGGCGGCATCATCGCCCTGCTCGTCGGCGTCCTCTTCTCACTCGCCATCTGGTCGGGCGTGGCCTGCTGCTGGGGCAGTGACTGTCTACGCCTCGTGGGCGGGGGCGGTCACGACGACGGCGGCAGGGTCAGAAGGTGGAGATTCCCCTTCTTCCTGGTCGGCCACGTATTTGCCTCGTCGTACTTTATCGCCATGCTCGAGCTCATGATTGATAGGAATACCCTCGGTCCCGGAAAGGACGACTGGGGGTTCGGCCAGCTGCTGGCCGTGGCCCTGCTCATAGGTCCGCTCACCGAGATCCTGTCGTTGCTTATCGGTACGGTGGGGGGTAAGGAGGAGGATATGCCGCTGATGAGGAGGAGGTGAGGAGGTAATGATACTTGGGATTCTCGGGGGGCCAAGGGGGTTGGGTGGTAGGTGTTCCTGTATGTCTGGCCAGTGCCTATCGGAGTCAGTATTACCTCATGTGGTGATGATGATGAAATGACATCATGGGCAGTAGGTAGGAGAGGAGAGAGAGTAATACGGAGGAATTCATCATCAATATTACTAGCCTCCCCCACTACTGAGCCTCCCGCCCCCTCCGCGCGCCGTTCCGCTACTTAGTGATGACATTCCGCCTTCTTTAGTGGACTGTGGCTTGGTTCCCCCTTCCTCGCTTAAACGCTGTCCAATCATCTGTCCGTTCTACAGTCACAGCTGAAGCTGGGTGCTTTCATAGAACGGCCTGGGTCTTCATGTTTTCTTCCTCTTTTTCTTTATCTCATCTCTTTTGCTCTCTGATCGTATGGATCAAGACTCGACATCCTTACCAAATGTCATGTGTCATCATCTACTCGTATATGTGCGTCGGTGGTGAGATGAGAATGTCTTGCTTTCCCCGGTGATCGGTATGGTAATATGATGATATAGTCTAGATCACGGAACGATAGGCTACATTAGCTCATTCAACCCTGTCACATCATCCCGTCCCTGCGCCTCTGTTGAAGAAGGGCGAGCAGGGGTCCTGTCCTCTTCTTGTCCGGGATGGATGGCTGCTGAGTTGCGGATGCTCTGTGACGATGTAAATACAAAAAACCATGAAGCGTCGTGGAAATCTGAAATCTTTCCCAATACACTTGATTTCTCTACTCATCCTCCTTCTCCAACATCTTCTCGTTTGGTCGCTTCAGGAGAGAGGACAGAAGAGAAAGGAAAAGCACCGTTATACCTATCATGGGCTGGCTAGGTATTGTATTCGTAACCTTCCAAACCCTCTTCTATCTTTCGACTAATAAATATATCCAGATGATGAGCTATCACAAAACACCCGGAGTACGTCACTTCCATTCTTCTTCTTCTGCTCCTCCTTCTCTTCCATCTCCCAGACTGTCTCAACTGATCGAACCCCCGAAAAGTCACCATCCATGTCGTCTTCTCAGTCCTAGATCTAGCCATCAACTCCGCGGCCGGTGCCGCAGCCGCCGCGACGGGTGCCCACGTCGAGGGGGCACCCATCACCACCCTCGTCGTCCAGACGGGAGCCTGGGCCGGCCTGCTGAAGTCTGGCGTCCTCAACTTCTCCGTCCTCATCGCCATGACCACCCAGAACGTCTTTGTCTTCGTCATCACCATCTTCCTCGGCTCTAGTTTCGGTGCTTCGGAGCTTGTCACCTTGGCTGTGTGTCAGTCCATCCTCGGCAGGAGTATGTCCTCTCTTTCTACCTTGTTATACCTCCATTTAATGCCTCCTTACATCAGCTCGTGATGGTTCTGACTCTCTGTTTTTTTCCCGGGAGGGGGCGCAAAAAAAAAAAAAAAAAAGCCTTGAATCAGCTCCTTATTGCTGCAGCCGCGGCAGCAGCTCCCATGATGGCTGGCACAGCCATTGTCCGGTCCACAGGTACGGAGATCATATTACTCGATTGCAGAGGAAAAAAGAAAGGAGAAAGAAGAAGAAAAGAAAGACGACCAGCTTTTTACCGAGCTATAACGCTTCGTCTAACTCGGAAAACTCTTCTAGGCCCCATCGCCAGTATCATAGCTATAGGATGGGATGCCCTCACAGGATATACCTTTGCCCGCGTTGCCCATAATCACGGTATATCTGACCGACTCCCATCGCCATCTCTTCTTGACCCCTGCAACTGTCCGTCTTCGTACTCCGGCTGACAATACGCAAATAAAGGCTACGATGTCTGTCATTACAAGTCTGCTGCTGCTGCAGGTGCCGTCTACGGAAGTCTGGTGTGGTTCGTTCGACTTCCCATCACCATCTTAATGCAGGCTCGTTCCAATAACCAGGACTACATTACATCAGGGTGAGTTTCTCTTACTTGGCACTTTCTCATCATTCTCCCTCTTCCTCCCCCTTTTCCTCCTGTTTCACAAGTTTTGACAACCTCATCCAACACTGCCTTCTTGATAGATTCAGCAACAACTTTTAGTAGACCCTATTTTGCATTTCCGTCCAATATGCACATACACGCAGTCGGACATGAGCATGTTTGTTTTATTTCTTTTTTTTTTCGTCTTTAGTATCTGTCTTCCTTCTTCATGAAAATGTTTGTACACCATACTCACACCATGTGTTCTGTTTTCTCGTCATCTTGCTGGTCATGCCGTAGCTGATCATGTAGCTGCCCGTCATGTTGTAGCTCGTCACACATCATCTTGAGGGCGCCAGAAAGGGACCCCAAATTTCCTTCAGAAATCCCCAAACGGCAATGCATCATTCCCCTCGAGATTCTCCCTCGCCTCATCGTCGATACACTTATCGCACGTACACCTAAACCGAAACTGCTCTAGCACGTACTTTTGCCGACTGTGAACGTCCGCATGCGCCGCGAGGTCAAAGTACGTGATGAAGCATTCTTCACCCTTGGAGATGTCCCTAGCTGCCGTAAACACCATCCGTCCGCGGGCGTCCGGTTTATGCGAGACCTACGAGGTTCGGTCATGTCAACTTCTACTCTCTTTTCATCATACGAGTAGCAGGCCAGGCCTCTTCGGGAGTTTCTCACGTCGGCCAAACAGAGGGGGCTCATCTCATCTCAGCAGGAAAGGGCGTAGAAACAATCGCACAAGACTTACGTTTGGTCGGCATGAATGGTTAAACATGGCGGCTCTCGGATACAGGCCCAGTCCGTACGATTCGCCTCTCGATTGTTTCGTCCCGGGAATCGGTGTCGTCTCTGTACCTGTCGCTTTTGGATACAATCCAAAGGTATTCGTCTCCTCCTTGCATATCAGCGATACCATCTGGCCAAGGTTCAAGGGGCACGGAAGCACCGCCTCGCCCTCGTCCTCGCTACTCATGTACGTCTTTGCCAACCTTCTCCAATGCTCAATCTGCGACTCGGGCCACAAATCGAGATAGTCGCAGCACAGCAGCACGGCCTCCCAGTTCCAGCTGAATCTCCTGTCTCCAATATGCGTCCCATTTAGCGGCGGATCTTGCCCTGCTGTCCCCATTGTCGTCGATGCGTTTGCGGCGGTGCTGCTGGTCATCCATGTTGCGCCAGCACTTCGCACTTCTAGGTACCACCCCGCCAGGAGACGGACGACGTGCCAGAGCGTGATGAAGTCGTAGTTTGTCTCCGTCTGACGCATCACGGCCCCCTTTTGTTTTAGCCACCGGCATTCATACTGGTGGCGCACCTTGTCGGCGAAACGGCAGGCCTCGCTACACCAAACGACGTCCCGGTCACAGTTCCTTGGACATGCCATACTTTTTTCGTTTGGCAACCTCACAAGGCGTGAGCACACGAGATTGCTGCACAGAAGTTCCAAGGGCGTCGTCGTTGCCAACGATCCACCGGCTCTCGCTGGTGCTGGTGGTATGGGCACAATGGCGTAGGGTGTATCCACAAGCATCACTGTGCCAGCTGGTATCGACCCGGAGCTTCTCAGCATCCGGCCCTTGTGAGCGTCATTGTCTGGTGTCAGGTGAGGATGGACATAAAAGTCGGTGTCCTGGGGGTTCAGTGGTCCCGCTGCCTCTCCAACATTGATAGGAGGTTTCGAGGGGATCAATGTCGGTTGTAACTGCATTGCTGTCCAGTGTTGTGTGTGTATAGTGGAAAAGGGGAGGTGAACTGGTGGTCAGCAGCAGAAGGGTCAAAAAGGACAAGAGTTTTACGAGTAATAGTACCGGTATCCAGCGAAGCAAAACGCCAGAAGGCAAAACTAGACCTCAAGCCTAGCTGGAGAAAAAAAGACTCCGTAAGCTCCGCTGTCTGAGGCTAGACCGTTCACTGTCCAATACGGTTAGTGAGGTGTGGCACAACGATAAGTTGCCCCATAACAGCCATCTTCCGGGGCCGCTCGTTAGCCATTGAGGTCATATCGTACCCCTAGGGCTGGGTCTAGGTTTCCTGGCTTCTCCCATCGGAGTGAGAAGGAATGTAAGAAAAGAAAGATTGGTAAAATTGGTACAAGAATGACGTCGATTCGATCTATGAGATAGCAGAAGCCCGGTTGTGTACGTCGTACCGGCGTCTGATTTGTGGCGGTGTGGTGTTCCGTTTAAATTTGGGGCTCCCCCGAGTCACTCCCTCCTCCATCGGCCGGTAATTGCCAACTTGCCCCGGTAGCGGGCAGAATAAGCATAACAGCGACTTGTGAGAGAATAGGCACTCTCCGACCACATGACATAGGCCGATGCTAATGGCCTCTGGGTCCCGATTTGAGCAACTGCTCGACGTTGGCGCGGTAGCCTTTTGCACCACCATACTTGCAGATGACGGCCTGAAGATCAACGACTTTTTCACCCCGTTTCCTTCCAAGTAGGCCCGTGTTTCTCGTACTGGGAATACGCAGCATTTCTGTCTCAACCTCCCAGTTGCACTCTTCTGCAATCTGTGTCACCCAGTCGACCAGGGAGGCGTAGGTTGATGACGGCTTTGTCTTGTCTCGGGGTGGCGGGGCCCGGTACTTGTCGCCGGAAAGGTTATGGCTGCAGCAAGGTATCATGATAAAGGGACAGTCGGAAGCGGCAGCCAGGATGGGCGTCCACGGTGTCAGCTCATCGGCGTGGTTGGATATGATGAAGGTGCCTGTGGGGAAGACGCCGTCGTGCACCTGGTCTGTCTCGGTGAGTTCGTCAGCTCCCCCTTCTGGCTCTCCCGCCACTAGGCTAGGCAAGAGCAGCCGCTGCTCCAATGAGTAGCCTGACGGCGACGCAGAGACTGAACTGCCGTACTTATTCCACGATTCGCGAGACCGGGCATCGAATCCCCAACCTTTATAGCCCTCCTGGTTGAGTATGTAGACCAGAAGGCCGTTGCCGCAGCCAATATCCACAAAGCCAGGGAACTCGTCAGGGCTTTTGTACATGTCGGCCCAGAGTTCTATCAGGAACGCGGCGATGCCAAGGTCCTCAAAAACATGCTTTACGGGATCCGTCTTCTCAGCCCATGCGCTGATGAGAACCCGCGAGTACTTGGATTTGAAGGCAGCATAGTGATCCTGGAATCTGGCTTGCGGGACGATGAGATCGTGGTGCACTCGTTTGACATATCCCGAGGCTGAACCCTCTCCATGCTTGTGCAGTACCTGGAGGAGATGGTACGCTGTTCTCTGTATTTTCTTGTCCTGTAGCAATTCTTGGGAATAAGGGAGGAAGTGTACTGATATGTTGCCCGAGTTGGTGGTCGGGTCCCATACGTGATGGTGGGCTATGGCCTTGACTTTGGGGTGGTAAAAAGGCATCTCCTCTGGATCTGAGATATGAGGGGTATACAAGACAAGTGACCTCACACGACCATCTGAATCATGTGCTGTGTGAAAAGTGCATGTCTGGTCGAGAGGGGCATCCCTGCGTGTGCTCCGCGGTACCAACGTCCGGACCAAGATGCGATCACGGGCCATGTCCCCAATCTCGCGTACTCGAGGCCGTGAAGCCTCGTCTCCCTCCCCGATTTGTACCTGGCACTGATCGTCGTAGAGTATGTCGGCCCGGTACAGCCAAGACGAGTTGATGTTTGGGTTCTTTATGAGATTCATCATCTTGTCGATGAAGACGTCCACGCCAAACGTGCAGCCATGGCTGTACATGGGCACCCAGTCATTGCCGTCCTTCGATAGGTCTTCAAAAGGCGGACGGGACCCTGGAGGTGCCTCGTCTGGATTGTAGACCATCTTGAGGTCAGCAAGCCTTGTATGGGACTTCACATCTGGTAGAAACCGGTAGGCTGCTATTGGGTACGAGAACACGGCGACTAGCCCTAGTTGCTTGTCGCCCACCAGAGGCGCCGATTCGCGGGGTGTTTGTCAGCTGCTTGGCCTCTGCCACTCTGGCGGCGGCATTCTTTCTTCTTTCGCTTTCCATTGCCACTTGCTCCTTCCACTATTACCAGTAAAACTACTTGCCCTCCTTCCCCGTATTTTTACCTATTTTCGCCCCCTTCTTCCCCCCTTCCCCCCCCCATTCAAGACGATGGCTACGGGTATTGCATTATACAGCTGGCCGACATTTGTTTTTAGTATTGCATTACTTTCTAGTAGTAGCATTATTACTTCTCACTGGCCATAATAATACTCGTCATCAAGAGTCCGTCACCGGCCGCATCCTTGGCCGTGCACAGAGGAGTGCATCGCATCACTAGTTAGTATTAATAGTGATAGGTGTTATAATCCTGCATACTACTTGTGTGGTGTGGGGGGGGGGGGGGGGTGGGGGGGGGGGGGGGGGGGGGGGGGGGGGGGGGTGGGGGGGGGGTTTGGTCGCGGGACCTGTGTCACCAGCCTACGGCGCCCATCCAAGCCACCAAGGCGATAACCACAAATGGTCAACAACCTCGGGATGTAGTCTGTAGCCCGTCACCGGGACCATGTGCAGGGGCGTTGAGGCGATAACGCTCAGTCACAATAGGACCAAGTGTGTCATTTCTGGACCTGTCCGCAAAACAAGGAAGTTAATGAGTGAGACTCCTACTGAACATGGATATGTGCTTCTGTGAATTACTACTACCTAGTAGTGACAACAACACATGATTACAGTATAATTGACAGCATCGCCACCAAAGTGTGTATAGAGGTTTACAAGACAATACGACAAAGCGTTCGGGCGGTTTTTGCCTTGTAGAATCATTCACAGCGTGTATTCCAGATTAGTTTTGGTGGGTGTATAGGTAGGTGGCTTTGCCGTCGCCTGTGCCACTGCCACTGTCGCGTGTAGGGGGGTGGCTTGGGGTGGGTAGGGCCTAGAAGCACCAACGCATATCATGCTTTTGGCCTGAATAATCAGGCATGATAGGTACTTCCGTGGCTGGTGTGTCTCTGTGCTTCCGCTGGGTTTGTGCGCCGTGCGTCGAGGTGGGACTGTGTGCCCCTCCTTCCCGTCTTTTAACTGCGTTCCCCCGTTTCTTCCCTCCTTCGCTCCCATCACTTAACATCACTCAATTCTGACTTCTTGCCTCTGCACATCAACTGCAAGACCGCCCATCCTCAGGCAAACCAAAGCCTCCTGTCATCAAAAAAGAAAGAACACTCTGCCCCGCTTTCAAAGTTTTCCCTCTTCTGTCCGTCGCACTTGCGCAATCCATCTCGCCACTTCAAAACCCCTCGAGCAACAAACCACCAACCTAGATAGCCTCAGCGAGACAGCCGTCGGTCGCTACATTTCCCTATCCCTTCAAACAATACCCCTTTTCCCAAGGTCACCCCGAAACCTCCGAGTTTATGTCCATCGAAAATCTCAAGTCTTACGGTTCGTTTTCTCCCTCTGTATTTGCGCACTTTGCCCCTCTCCCATTAATTCTGCACCTACCCACCCCCACCTTCTGGTGCATTCCGAGAGCCTACTTTTTACGCCTTTGGTTCCTGCATACCAACCCCGCCATTTGTCCGACGTCAAACAAGACATCTCAAGAGCTTCTTGCTTGCTTTCCTGCTACTTATTGGGACCTTTTACTGACCAGCCGTCACAGACCCCTTCGCCGAAGCCGACGAAGACACCGGAGAGACCAAGCAGGCGCAGAATTATATTCATATTCGAATTCAGCGTATGTTTGTCCCATGCTGAATCGCCCACTTACCAGATACCGGTCATCCTGCTAACATTGGATGTTTAGAGCGCAATGGCCGAAAGACCCTAACTACCGTCCAGGGTCTGCCCAAGAAGTTTGATCAGAAGAAGATACTCAAGGTCATCAAGAAGAAGTTTGGTACGTCAAGGGTTCACCTCAGTAGCCACCACCGCCGCAATAGCCGACAATCATCATTTACTAACCAGCCAACTTAGCCTGCAATGGCACCATCGTCAACGATACCGAGATGGGCGATGTGATCCAGCTCCAGGGAGACCAGAGAAAGGATGTTCAGGAGTTTCTTTCCGACAAGAAGGAAGGCCTGGGTCTTGACGCTAAGACGATCAAGATCCACGGTTTCTAAACTCGCCACGGCCACTCGTCTCGCCATGGCTGCACCGCAGTCTTGGGACGATGAGAGCGTCAGGGGTGTTGGGCTGTCTACCGTACGCCCATCAGCTTCGAACCAGCTTTCGTCCCTCTATGCGAGACTTGGTCCTCGATGCCTCGAGGGGTGGGCGATACCCACGAGTGCGAGGACGGCGGGTACAACCACGTGTTGTCCTTGTACTATCGTCGGTGGAGTGGGCGCAGCCGAAGCCGATGCCCACGCCACCTCGGCAAAGTGCAGGGACCGGGCTATACGCAGCAGGAAATCACAACTCCACAGCTTGCCAGTCACTCGTTACATGTTTAGGCAGAGCCCAGCAAGTACTAGTAGTCTACACGATAGCGCGGAAGATATGTTTCCAGACAAAGGTGCCAGATTTTTTTGTAAACGTTTTCCTATCGGAACGACCATTACTGTACTGTAGTTGTTCGATTCTGTAATCCGAGAGCAGTCAAAGAATATGTAGATTCAGATTGCACGCTTCTGGTAATTGCCATGGCATTTATAAGAGACCCAAGGAGAAATCAAATAATAAACATCAAAACAAGGCCTGCGCCGAAGGAGAATGAACGCCTCGCATATACAAATAAGAAAATGAATGAAAAGACGAGATATGAAAAGGTATGATCATGGATGGGGATGGCGGTTATCGTTTGCCCCTTGCCACAGCATTGCGATGGGATGGGGAAGAAGGAAGTATCACGACTCCCTCAGCTGCTCGAGGGCAGTGCCAATTTGCGCGGCCATCCGGCGGGCATCTTCCCAGGCGTCCAGCACCCGCACCAAGACGGGGATGGACGGGTATCCCGGGTGAAAGGCGAGTATGTAGGCGAGGAGAGTGACCATGCTGATATAACTGGCTATAGAGAAGACGTTGAGAGAGGTGGAGGTCTCTTTGCGGATGTTGATCTTTTGGTGGGTGATGTGGTAGCAGACTGTCCAGGTCTGAGTGGGGAAGTCTTCGCGTTAGCATCAGATCGAGCTACAAAAGGCCAGCAGGATAGAGAGCTTACCGTTGCAATTCCGATCCAGCCGGGCAGGAGGAGACGGGTATCGTGGAATCCGCCGGCTAGATCGAGGACGGTAGACGTCACATAGGCGTTTACGGCGTTGATACTGAGGAGGCGGACGATTGTGGCTTGGGGGGTGTAGTTTATGAGCCTGGGTTCGAATAGAGTTAGCGGAGAGAAGGAGGATGATAGATGACGAGGAAGGAGAAGCAGAAGGGGAGGGAATCAAGAGAGAGGCGGGCCATACCATCGTGACATGAGGCAATCGGTAAAGAAGAACGAAAGGTAACCCGAGGCAAAGCACCATATAGCAGCCAGCGTAGTCTCGGTTAAGGGCACAAACTGCTCGTCGTTGGCCCCGGCGTAGTTGCCGGGGACAGCATGGCTCCTAAGCATGAGCTCCAGGAGACGCAGGAGAAGCTGCAGGGCCGAAGGAGTCCCCCACCAGACAGCGGGTAATATGGAGCACAGTCTCAGGGCGAAGAGCCACGGGTGCCAAGGTCTGGGGACGTTGAGCACGACAGCGACGCGAGGTTGTAAGAGGGAAGCCTTGTTGGGCCCGTCATCGGCGGGACTTGTGACGGAACGATCATGACGACGATCACCACCGGTAGCGAAGGCGTCAGCAGCAGCTCCGGAGTCGGATCGTTCGAAAGAAGAAGTCGTAAACGTCGTCGAGCGAGTCGGTGTGTTGGTCAGGGTCGAGGAGGAGAGCTGGGCGGGCGAGAGAGTGGGCGACGACGGGACCGACGAGGCGCGGCTGTGACGCGCACGATATGACATGGCAGCATGCACTGGGCCATATGGAAAGGTGACACACTAACTACGCCTTTCTTTCTTCTTTCTCTCCCTTCTTTCTTCTTTCTCTCCCTTCTTTTTCCTCGAGGGGCGGCGGGGGGTGTCTAGAGGGAGAGGGGGGGAGGGGAGGGGGAATGGTGAGGGATGTGTGTGTGTGAAGGATGGAAGAGGATGACGACGACCCTCGTTCGTGTATCCCCCGACGGAGGGGAAGTCCGGGCAGGGATTGTGGAGGGGGGGCGGGCTAAGCTCCTAGACAGACGTTTCTCTGTTTTCAATTTATTATTATTATTAAAGAATAAATAAAAGAGAAGAAAAATCGCTGGGGTACGGCCTGGTGACCAAAAGGTTTCAGTCAACTGGTTTGGTAACCATTTCGCTTACCCTGCGGCAAGGTCTGGGATTTGGAGTAATACGGAGAGGGCACGTTTCCAACCTCAATTTGGACAATTAATAATATATGTTTGAATGATACACTGTAGACTTGGAGAGTAAACTACAACATTGTGGCGATGAGGAGCGCAAAAAAAAAGAAAAAGAAAACCGCCGGGAAAATATATCAGAGCAGTTTAAAAGGCTCGTAATATGGTTCTTTTGACTTGACATGGCCTGCAGAGTCGATAGTAAAGCAGAAAGAAGTGCATGCAGTTTGACGAACGTTGTCAACTTCCATGGTACCTACTAATGATCAGAAAGGCCTATGAAGGACTGGATTGTCGTAGAGAGTGCCGCCAAGTAAAAGACACGGGATCATCGGTCCGGAACCAACTTATTCCGTGTATAATATATTACAAGAAGAGTTGTCCTCCAAGCAGCGCTGATAGAAAGGTGATGCTTCGAAGAACCCGGTACAAAGGTATGATCCCGTTAATGTTCACGATTGCGAGAGTTTTCCGCAAAGAAGCCCCGAACATGCCCAGATTTAGGTTGCAATCCTTGTTTGGTTGCTGGTTGCTTCCTCTTTGTATGACCCCTCACGATTCACGTCTTTCCGCTTTGTGGCATATTTCTTCGTCAACCGTGCCTTTATTTCTTTTCCTTCCCCCGTTTCTTCTTTCTCTGTTCTTCGCTGATTGTTTCTTTGTGATGTATTTTTTCGTTGACTGTCTCTTCGTCCTATGCCTATTCGCTGTGTCTCTCGTCAAGTGTTCTCCTGGTCGAGGTACTCTTCTTTGAGCTTTTCTCCGCTGGCCGTTGTTACTCGTCATCGGGTTCTTCGTTTAGTCCCTCATTGAGTTCTTCGACTCTTTGTTAGCTAGTCGTCTCCCTTGGCTCAGTTTTCTGGACTGTCGCTTTGGTAGACTCTCCTTGTCCTTTCTGTCCCTTTGATGAAGATGGTTTCGAAGGGTTGCCTGCCTATGATCTGTACTTTCTGGTACGGCCAGTATCGTTCCAAGTACCAGTGGACCAGAAAGAGCGTTCAATACCATGTCTGGACGCTACGTTCATAGTGTAGATGTCTCTCAACCTCGCAACTATTGCCGGAAGGGAGCATGATGGGTACACATTCGGCGCCTGTCCGAAACTTCCATATCGTACGAAAAAGTTCTGAAGTCCTGAAGGATGTTCTTCAGGTGGAAATTCTGAACGTTCCTAGATTGCTGAACTTATTAGGGCCGGCCAAGTATAGAGTGCAAAGACCAACACCTAGAGACCGTTGGACCTCAGAGAACAAGAGAGGGGTCTCACCTGGTTCAACCATTACTCCAGTCTAGAGAACGGTCGTTCGCTTGAGCCGTACATTGGCCAGGGGTATGTTATTCGTAGCAGGACCCAAGACCATCCCTTAAGACCAACGATGGGGGAACGTCAAGGATATCCATCTGGTGTACTAGCTTAAGAGCTTCGGCTTCTGTGAAAATCCGTTTCCTGGCCTCTGGCTACCTACCGCCGCTCCTCTTTGCCCCGGCTCAGCCTCCGGTACCAGCGGCCGTGAACCGTCTCCGTGACGGTGGCCGTGATACGGCCCGTCGTCTGTTACCCGGACGGTGAATAGAGTCTCGCTCGGTGAGAGCGTTCGTGTCCCAGCCCGGCCGCTGTTACCTGATCGGTGGCTGTTACCTGACCGACGGAAAAAGGATATCACCAACCACTGCGTTCGTGCGTGGTCTCGTAGTGGCCTGGAGAGCCGTCTCGTCGATGCTTGTGCCGTCTTCATAGCTACTGGATGCCGCGGGAATTCGTCAGAGGGCATCGACGTCGACATGGTACTTTCTGTTTCTCTCAAAGACGGCGGCGTATGGTTCCGTGCTGTCGACATCTATCGAGGTGCAAATGTCAGTACATCAATAGTTAGTCAAACCGTAGCGTGTCTGAACCATGGATTCGGCGCGCAATACCTCATATAACCCATAATCCATGAATATCCTGATCCGCACATGATCCTACCAACAAAATAGATAGGCTGATGTCTGGATATTCTCGTATATACCTACCATGCGTCCGTATGAAGGTGGACGGCGGAGTCTGCCACGACAGGAAGAGGGGCAGATGTCTTGGAGATCGATACACCAGCCACGATTCTAAAGAACTGGCCGGATGCCTGCGTTCAGGACATGTCGACCCTATTGGAATAGTACGCTGTATGTAGAGCTGTTGACAGAAGAGGGGGTCATAGTAGAGTCTTCTTGTTGAGAGAGGGAGAGAGAAGGGTACGATTCTGGATACGTACGGACAACAGCGATCTCAGGTAGATGCTTGTCTATGTTGGTCAATGTGATGTGGTGGCCTACTACCTAGACGGTGCTTTTCCCACGCTCCAGTGGATGATTCTACATCTTTACGGTCTCTCAACCGACCACCTTGACAGATGTAACTACGAGTACATCATATCAAAGAGGATATATTGGCAACGTCTTGATAGAGAGTTTAAGGTACGATAATTTACAGCTATCCAGATCAGCAGAGGAATGTAGCAGCCGAAAGTCCTGACAGCCAGAAATCAAACAGCCAAAACCCGTGCTACTAGCCAGCAGACCACAAGGGCCAGATATACGTACCCACCAAAGCCACCGTATTGTACGACTGAGATAGATATCAACTTGTAGCTTATGAGCAGCATAAAAAGACTATGGATTAGTCTTGTTCACTATTGCGAAATCGGAGGACTGATTGGAGGAGAGAGAAAAAAGGGGACGGCGGGCGCGGGAAGACGCGTACGACAGCAGCCAAATTTGGTGTATTGAGGATAGTACAAACCTGTAGAAAGGTCATGTTTCACCGGCCTGCACCCTGTAATGCATGTATCCAAGATACCGTATTAAAAGACTGATGTAAGTTTTGTCAAACAGAATCTGTATGGTTGTGTAATCCGTTTACTTGTACGCAGAGGCAAACCTGAAGAGGGATGTCGCAGCTCGTATCATAGCCACGATGGCGCCAGCCATGACAAGAGTCAGTATCTGTCTGATGATGCTGTCTATATGGGTAACATCATTCTGGTTGTGACTTCATTTATCAATTTACTGTTACCATCCCTTTGACTCTATTGCATCCTGGGAAAGATGGTGCAGCTGGTGTTGTTCTTTGCTACCTTTACCCGGGGGGCTCCTCTGGCTGCTGCCTGCTGTCCACCATTACCGTTGCATATTCTGTCATCTGCTATTCTTTCTGATATTGGGGAAAAAACAGCTAGAGGAAGCAGAACTGACTTCTACGTCAATAACTGCCACAGAGTCAGAAGAAGAACGAGTGCTTACAAAGGCAACCAAAACAAAGTCCACTCACATAGACAAGGGCGACAAGAGCAGTATCAATCACAGAGCTAGGAGACACAGAAGACGGAGAGATCGAACCAGCAAGAGTCGGCCACACGGGCCAGGCAGACTACGAGCACCGTATAGAATAATCGGAAGAAGAGCATACAAAACTGACACTTACAAAGATAACAGGGGAACCAGGCGAGCGGAATGGACAGCAGCGCAATCCAGGCCCACGCGAACCGAACAAGCGAAGGACGGACTTAACTTGACCAAGCAAGAGGACCATCTCTTGCAGAGGCCGCCGAAGAGACAAGGGGCATTTGCGTAATAATCCCAGGCATTCCAGAGAAAGGGGCAGGACAGGGTTCACCTGCGAAGGAGGAAAGCACTAGCAGAGGCAGCGAACGAACCATGAAATCAAAACGAGACGAAACGTGCCAAGGTAGCGAGAAGGACGACAACTAGACGGGATAGATGATCGAGGCGACCGAGAAATGAACAAATAAATAAAGACGGAAGAGAGAACACAGAGTCACACAGGGAAGGAGAAGGGAGGCCTAGCAATAACAGGGAGAATTTGAATCAATGGACCAAGGAAGCAAATGGAGCGGAAACAAGGACTGAAAGAGTCCGTTCCTTGACCTGTAATACTTACAAAGGCTTCGGACGATCTACTACAGCACGGCACGAGGATCTGTGAGAAGAGGAAGAAGCATCTTGGCCGTGGCGATGAGAAGCGTTCCTGCATGCATCTACGTACCAGTCCAAGGGAATCACACACAGTCGCGGGCACAGTCGAGGACAGAAAGCCTACCTCTCTGTCCCTTGAACCCGGTTATCGAATGTGTGTACATGAAAATGCTCTTCTCGGGGAAGCAATACTCTTCCTCTTGGTGGATAACTATCATGGAATAGGGGGAGGGGGGAGGGGGCAAGGACCAATGAGGCCCTGGCGGTTCAACAACCAAGACGGATTAGCTGGAAAGCTGTTTATGTATTCTTCTGTCTCCTTGAAAGATATCAGGTTGCGTTTTTCCTGTCCTTTGAGTGTGAAAAACACGTCACAAGGCTCAAGTCGATAGACACGATATCGTCAGGCAACTGGCTAATTTCGCCAACTCGAGTTCTCATGCTATTGAGAGAGCCATCCCCGTACTGAATTACGCCATCATATGAATCTGCTGATGTTGCACCTGTGAGCTCAAGTCAACCTTTCAATAGACCTCCCTGAGGTGATTTGCAGCGCGAAATATGCCGGAAATTGAGCTGGCAGGCTCCCACGACAAGATTTACTGACTCGCTTCCCACGCTCTCCCAAAAACGAATCAAGCAATGAGATTGATACCATGAAGACCGCGATGAGACGAGGGACCCGATGATGTACACGGCATCTCGTCTGAACGAGCTGTTCGGGCGGTATCGGAAGGCCTTTAGCCGACGGGTCTTTCCACCCCCATTGCATAGTTGCAAGGCATTTTGGGCCATTTCCGTATCGCATTTATTCGAACCCCCCTCCCCTTCCCTTAATTATCATTGGACAGTAGATGCGCACACTGCAGCTATCGGAACGGCCTTTGTCGTGTTCAAATCTCCTGAGGGCTCTCGCTGCCCGTACTGTCAGGCCTTTGAGGATCCAAGTGATATACGAGCAGAGGCTTTTTTTATTGGTTTTTGTTATTCTTTCCTTCCTACAGGTCCACGACTTCAATTTCCTCTGGTGACTGTTACAGATGTACGCAGATAGTACTCCTGAAGCCTCCGTGGTATATTTCCATGCAAGTTCCTTTTTCCAGGGCGCCAGATAGTATCTCCTGTCATGCTCGGCCCTCCTCACGCCGGTCTCGAGGACGGACCATGCACGCTTCCTCACGAACGCACACCTTGAGGGCCTCCGCGGACGAATCAGAAGCTTTATGCAGGCCAAAACTTCCCCCTCGCTGCATCTCTGAGTCACCGGATGTGGCAAGGTAGCTGGTGGGAGGCAGTCTTCACGGTCGGGGGGACCAACCGCTTGTAAAAGGGGTGTAGAGGCTGTCGGAAGCGGTTCTGGGAATCCTGGCAGCAGCAGTAGCACCCGGTCATGGGTAGGTAGCATTGCAGGTATCCGTTCGATGTTATTGCTCGATGGTTGGAAGAGCAAGGCATCCATGCACCAGGGGTAGCTGTGCGTCTATTTCAACTACCGCGGGCCTTGTATGGGGAGCGTCATGTACAGATTGTTAGTGCCGCGAAGTCTTCGATGTGTATATACAATGTCCTCGCTGTAGAAGCCTTCACCCGTCTGTCGCTGCTGCTGCTGCCACTGCTGTTCTGACTCCATGTTCGAACCTCCTGACGCGAACGTCACCACATGTTCTCTTCTGCAGGAGGACAACCCCGGAAGATCACGAAGAAGGCTACTGTATCACGACTACTACGAAAGGGGAGGAGAGGTGTCCGATGGTCGTACATTGACATACATATATATATATATATATACGTGTTCTCGTACCGGTACCAACACTCTCGTACAGCTACTAACGAGCGGTACAGCCAGGGTGGTACAGATCCGAGTCCTGTGTAGAAGAACTAAACCCCAGGTTTCGGGAGATCTACACAGGGTCTGCCGAGTTCAAGGGTCCCAGTTCCCAAGGTGGACGACGTCTACAGGCCGCAGTCTACCCAACCTCCCCCCCAATCCCCGCCCTCGGGAGCGTGAACCAGGCTTCCGGCCATTGCTTTGCCAATCACCCAGATCACAAGACGACGGGCATCTTCCATCATATCGTCATCCCAAAGGAGAAAAAGAATCGAAAAGAATTCCTCGACCTCCACTGGACTGAGTGATCCTGTGAAATCTGGACACGGTATTGGCTCGAAGACGAGAAGCCCCCTCCATTCTCCCCAATTCACTGACAGCCCTTTTGTTTATTATTTTCTTTTTCTCTCGAGAGCGATTTCGACCCACAGTGGTAGTGTTCCCCCCTCGACCCCCCTCTCCCCCCTCCCTCTTCCGTCCGACTATTTCTACCCAGTCCTCTTCCCTCCCTTCTTCTTCTTCTTCTTCTTCTCCTCCCATTATCTTTCTCCTTTCATCCACAACACCTCGAGCTGCCACTCAGCTTTAGGACCCTTTCGAACTTTGGTCTTTCCTTGTTGCAGTCTCCCGAGGTTATAGGACTACCACTTCTCCCCCCAGCCCTTTCCCTCCTCTGGCCTCTGTCGCTCTACACCCACATATCAAGTTTCGTGCTATTTCTTGGTCCGCCGTTATGAACGCGCCAAACCACACAGACCCAGAATGTCGGTGCCTGCCAGGTCTTTGGGCAGGTCTGGGGGTCTTCGCAAGACTAACTCCTACTCGATTCTCGCTAACTATGACGCTTCCTCCGAGGATGAGGACTGCATTCTTCCCGACGGTGGTAAGATGACAGCATCTCCCTCTCCTACTTTTCCTCCCCTTATCTTGCCGACACACACACACACACACAGAGAGAGAG
Source organism: Geosmithia morbida (assembly GCF_012550715.1). NCBI lineage: Eukaryota > Fungi > Ascomycota > Sordariomycetes > Hypocreales > Bionectriaceae > Geosmithia > Geosmithia morbida. The sequence continues at coordinate 32,550 of NW_023336206.1, forward strand.
AGAGAGAGAGAGAGAGAGAGAGTTTCCACGTTCTCCTTACCTTACCAATCGTTGCAAGGTCACAGGGATGTTGCAGTTTAGGATAGGCAGCCATACTAAATGTGCTCCAGGAGTTCGCCTTGGGTCTCGCCTGAAGACCTTGTCCATGTCCGCCATCAACAATGAGTAAGTCGACGTTCCTTCTCTTCTCTACCTCTTCCCATTCATTCAAATTAAGTCGACCATGGAAAGTGCTCCTAGGCTCGAAGAGGACACCTCATCCGATGATGCCTCCAACGACGTTGCCGAGAACACGACGGCTACTGAACCTGCTGATGAGTAAGTTCCACATCCTCAATTATTCCTGGTGGTTTTTCCTTCTGTTCTCGGTGCTCACAGGCATTCAGTCTTACTGCTCATCCGGAGCCTCCATGCGAAGAAGACAATGTCCCTGAGGGTCTCTCAGAGACCAGCGACGAGGCCGGCACCAACGCCGCCAACGGTCCCGTCGGTGATATTTCGACCCAGGAGTCGAGCGATGTGCCTGTTTTCACCGGTGAGGAGGACCCTCAGGAGATTTACTCTCCCTCAGCCTGCGTCTTCGTTGCCAAGTAAGTTGCCTCCCATAATCAACATAATCCCCCGCAGAACATCATTCCTGCACACTGCTTCTTCCTAGGATCTCTGACACCTGCATCTAGCTTGACCCTGGGTATCTCGGATTCCATCCTCGCGGGTGAGGTTTACCGCATCTTCAGCCAGTTCGGGACAGTTTTCGTAAAGATCAGGCGTGACTCTGCCCACATGCCCTTCGCCTTTTGCCAATACACCGTAAGCTGCAACTCCAAATGGACAGGCTGCTCTGATACTGACCATCTACAGACCGGCGAGGATGCTCAGCGCGCTATCCAAGGTGGCCATGGTATCGTCTTGCTCGGCCGTGAGTGCCGAACCGAGCTGGCCAAGGCCAATTGTATGAAGATCCTTCTCCAATACGAACTGATTGAGTTTTTTTTTTTTTTTTTTTTTTCTCTCTCTTCTCCATCTCTTGCCTCTGTTCCCTCTACTGACATGCCTGCAGCCGTGTTCGTCGTTCGCCGTACGGATGGTGGCCCTATTACTGAGCCCGAGGCTCGCAATTTCATGTCCCCTCTTGGGGACATCATGAGCATCGAGCCTCTCGACGGCACGATGCAGCACCAGCTCGGCATGTCGGTTGCACTGGTCGTCAGATACCGCGTCTACAATCCCGCTCGGGACATCAGCGTGGTAAGCCAGTCTAAGCACGAGAAAGGAGAGAGGGAGACAGATGCGTCGATGAGCTCCCGAACTGCAGAGGCGAACTAACTCATCTGAACTGAAGATCAACAACGCACAGAAGAAGTTTCTCGCCTTCCCCTTCGATGCCAAGAGGATGTCCCGCACCGGGAGGCCCTATGTTTCTTCTGACCGTCCTTCGGGCCAAGCTCGATACGAAGTCGATCGTCGCAGCGCCTACCTCGGAAACCTGCCTCTTGACTTTTCGCAGCGCGAGTTCAACGACATGGCCGCCAAGTGCGGTAACGTTGTCAAGGTTTCGGTGAACCATAAAATCGTTGCGGGCGGCAAAGGTCAGATAACCCCCCCCACTTCCTAGTCCTCGATGCATTCACCGAAGCAGCACAATAGCAAGATGGAAACGAAACGGCAAGCTGACCAGAACAACTGACAACAGAAATCGTCTTTTGCTTCGTGGAATTTACGCAGAGTGCCTCTGTCGATGGTTTCGTTCACGCCTACGTACGCTCGCATCCTCTTCCCAGAACCCTAAACACTTTGGGAGCTCGCCAGCATTGACACTCACATGACAACAACAGGACGGATCCGAGCTGCGCGGCTACATCATGCGTGCCCAGCACAAGCTGACTCGCAAGCAGCAAGAGGACGAGGCCGGCAGCTTGTCCGGGCCTGGCTCCCACCCAGCGGCCTTCCCAGGCTACCAAGGCATATGTGGAGGAAGCCAGCCGAGCATCCTCACCCCCAAGGCCATCGAGCAGGGGCCCGCTCCCGGGATTCACCACAGCGGTGGCCAGCAGCTTGACCGGCGCACCATCCGCCCCATGCAGGGGAATCCTTCTCTGCGCAGGTCTTTTGAGCGTTCTGCTCAGACGAGTCAGGTTGCCACTGACAACGTGAGTCTTCTCTTCTTCTTCTTTTCCTTCTTCTTCTTCCTTATCCTGACCCCCGCCCTCCAACAGACATAGAAAACCCTCCATGGTTTTTCCCTTCACTGACCTCGTCCCGTATTCCCTCACGCTCCTGAGCAGAGACAGGCTGTTGTCCCCCACGGTGCTATGCAGCCCTGCTCCGTGCCTCCCTACGGGTTCTCTCAGCAGCAGCCTTACGGCCCCCCTCCCCCGGTTCCGTACGGTTACCCTGGTCACTATGCGCCTCCTATGCAGCCGCCCATGGTTCCCGGATACACGGGCTACTACCCTGGAATGCCTGGCGACCCCCTCGCCCACATGTACGGCCCGTACGGCCGTCAGTAGTCCCTCACAGATACTATCACAGGCCTCATGGTGAGGACGCAGAGCATCCTGAGCTTTCCATCTGTCTCTTTCGCAGTCCACGCACTCCCCAGAACGTGCAAGACGGCAGCTCTGCTGAGTGAAACTCTTGTCACCCCCAAAGAGGTTGGCCAATCCATCTACCCTCCGTGCTTTTCGTTCTCCCTCTCTTCTGCATTTTCGGCATCAACAATCTGTTTGGCAACGAAAGGAAAACTCGGACCTTCAACAAGATCAGCCAGTATGCCATGTGGAAATCGGGGCTGCGAGAGGTCAAGTTGCTTCCTTGCATGTTTGTCTTGTCCTTTCTTGCCTTTCTTCTTCTTTCGATGCATTTGGAATGGAAAGAACGGGAGTCCTACAGCTCTCTATGTCTTACCAAGGTATGCAGCATGCATTCTCATCTTTCCCATTGTTTGTCATTCTCACTGACATATGCGGCTGCAAAATTCTTACAGTTTCAATCTTCCGCTGTTTCTTCTGATCTCTCACATCAACGTAAGTATCCGCGAATCACGCCGTCACACGACCGAAAAAAAGAAGAGAGGGAAAAAAAAATGATGAACTCTGCATGTCCCTTCATGGACGATTCTCCCCGACCTTGCACATCCACACACAAAAAACGACAAGTTGGACTTCCGCCTGGATAAGGACGATTGGGATATGAATTCATGTTGGACATTAAGGGGAGGAAAAAAGGGATATCCGTTGTTCTTCTCTCAGTTATGTTTTCTCCAGATGAGATGTCACGAACCGTAAGAGGTGTTTTCACCAAGAAAGAAATGCTCTTCTTGTGTGTACATGTGTGTACATGTGTGTATGTGTGTAATTTCAAAGTGAGACGTACGTGTTTTTAAACGTTCGATTTTGGAACCTCGCCGCCATCTCCACTTTGATGATGCTGACAAGGATCTTGGTGGAACAGACTCGAGCAGACACCAACTCAACTAGGAAGAAATACGTACCTCAAGGTCACAAAATCGTTAGTACTGAACGGGGTATTACTCTGTCCAATTTTTTTTTTTTTTTTTGCGGTCTTTTTTCGGTTCAGCAGTCTTGGCACTATTGAGGATAAAGAATTTTCTCCTCTTCTTCTTTCCTTTCTTCCGCTCAGTCAACATCTCTCTACCGTTTACAAACATCACCATCACCATCACCGTCATCCTCAAAGAAAAACAAGGCTCGATTGCATCATGGGTCATCCATCTTCCGAGGCGTCAAATGCCATCGTCTATCTCAGCTATGGCGCCTTTGTGTGAGTAGTATTACGAAGGAAGAGAGAGAGGGGAGGGGAGAAGAGAAGACGATGGATTGGAACATGGCTAACTCATGATGTGTGGGGTGGGGGGGAACAGCGTCATGGGAACAGCAGTTGCGTGGCATCTCAAGGCCCGTAACACGACGGATTTCCTGTCCAGTAACAGGACACAGACTGGTAAAGAAGATGCAAAAAGCCCCGATGCATAACTCATCTCTCCTCCCCACTGCTTTGACTGAAACCCGGGATCTAATGTTGACGATGTGTGCGGTGTAGCCATCCCGTTGGCCTTGAACTTCTTCGCTTCGGGTGAGTGACGCCAGCTCTCGAGTTAGCAACAAGAGAACAGGACAAGGGAAATCGAAGCGGTAGCAAGAGGCCTCTCGTGGTTTCAGAATCGCAATTCGTCCTTTTTTTCTCGCGAAACGGCAGCGCAGCCAAGGGCATCAACCCCAACTTTTTCCACTCACTCCGCAAATGACAAGGTTCGTTTTCTTGAAAAAAAAAATGAGAAGAAAGAAAGAAAGATTCTTCAGTGTCTTCTTCGGCCTCTCTGCCATGACGGGAAGAGACGACCTCGAATTCCGTCAGCTGGACGATACATGGCGAGGGGACGGGCATGTTGATGTTTTGTGATCTTACCCTGATCGGCAGAGAGGTTGGAGAAGATGCGGCTCACTACGGGCGCTGAGTTGGCGGCAACGACAGCATCATCTTTCCTCTGCAAGATATTCAAGATATTCGAGAGAGGGATGAGTTCTGTCGTTGTTCGCTCAAACAAAGCTGAGATTGTACCGTCATACTCGATCAAGTTAATGCTTGCGTGGGAAAAGTGCTGCCGCTCCGATTTTGTTTCAAATTCAAACCCTCCCCCCCTCTCCCCCCTCCCCCCCTTTCCTCACGGGAAACATCACAACTGACATGCAGCTTTTTCTCTCTTCTCTTTCGTTTCTCCAGCCCTGGGATCCGGTATTCTGTTCACGTACCCCGAGATAGCCACGATTGCTGGCGTCCAGGGTGTCATCGTGTACGCCCTCGCGTCGGCTCTGCCCATGCTCATCTTCGGATTCGTCGGCCCCGTCATCCGTCGCAAGTGCCCTGAGGGATTCGTCCTGACCGAATGGACCAGACAGAGGTACGGCATGGTGGCCATGCTCTATCTGAGCTTTGTCACGCTCGTCACCCTCTTCCTGTACATGGTCTCGGAGCTGTCTGGTGTCGGCCAGGTCATCAATCTCCTGACTGGGCTTGACGACCTTCCCGTCATGATTGTGCAATGCGTCGTCACCACCATCTATACCTGTGAGCTCTCCATCTATACTGCCCACTTCTCCTTCATTCCAGAGAAGAAGAAGAAGAAGAAGAAGAGAGAAAAGGAAATAGGAGGAGAAAGGGTGCAAAAAAGTACGTACTGACTGCTGCGTGTATTACAGCTTTTGGAGGATTCAAAATCTCCTTCCTCACCGACACTATCCAAGGAGCCATGGTGATGGGACTGGTGGTGGTTGCGGCCATCACCATCGGCGTCGAGGTGGACATCAAGCGCGACCTCATCGAGGAGTCCGGGCTCCTCAAGGCCAGCCTGGTGGGCTGGCAGCTCCTGTACATCCTTCCCGTGGCCATCTTCACCAACGATTTCTTCCTGGCGCAGCTCTGGCTGCGCACCTTCGCCTCCAAGACGGACAAGGACCTGATGATCGGCACGTCGCTGGCCACCTTTGCCATCCTGTGCGTCATCGTGCTGGTCGGGTCGACGGGCCTGGTGGCCGTGTGGTCGGCCTCGTGGCCGGGGGATCCGGCGCAGGCCGGCTCCGTCGCCTTCTTCTCCCTGCTCGACAGCCTGCCCAGCTGGGTCGTGGGCGTCGTGCTGGTCATGGTCGTCTGCCTGAGCACCTCGGCCTTTGACAGCATCCAGTCCGCCATGGTGTCGACCGCCTCCAACGACCTGTTCCGCAACCGGCTCAACATCTGGGTCACGCGCGGCCTCGTCGTCGTCGTCATCATCCCCGTCGTCGCCATCGCCCTGCAGGCCCCCTCCATCCTGCAGATCTACCTCATCAGCGACCTCGTCTCCGCCGCCACCGTGCCCGTCCTCTGCATCGGCCTGTCCGACCGATTCTACTTCTGGCGCGGCTTCGAGTTCGTCGTCGGCAGCCTGGGCGGCATCCTGACCGTCTGGATCTTCGGCGCCATCTACTACGACGACCCCATGAAGGGCGCCGAGCTGCTTCTCCTCCAGCAGGGCCTGTACTCCGGCGACTGGGGAGCCTTTGGCGCCTTTGTCGCCGCCCCCGTCGGCGGCCTCGTCTGGGGCTTTGGCGCCCTCGCCCTCCGTCTCACGTACCAGTATGTCATGGCCAGAGTCAAGGGCCACCGCTTCGACGCCCTTGACCGCCCTGCTGCCGACGACGATGCTCCCGCTCCCGAGGATGCAGAGGTCATCATCCAGCAGGGGGCTGTCAAGTCCAAGGCTTCCGGCAGGTTCTTCTAAACCTCGAGTCCCGGATGGATCATTCTTGGATGGACTCCTGTGAGAGCAGTGTGCATAGCACAAAGTTTTTTGAAGGGGGAGGGGGGGGGACGAGGAAGAATGGTGTTGATACATAGAACGGGTATACAATCTGGCTGGATCGATACCTTCATACAATATGGATCCTGGTCAGAGGGTCATGAACGGTGGAAGATGAATACGTAAACCTTCCACATGTGCTTTGGACTCCCATGTAGAACATTCCGCGTACTCCTTGACAGGCCCCGTCACTTCTTGTATCTCTCAATTCCAGTAATTGTCAAAGAACAAGAAAGAGAGGTGCGCACTGGCGATGAAGAAGCTTACAGTCTGGCGGCACGCCAACCAGACCTGCGTACTCTGAGTCTCCATCTCTGTATTTCCGCTTCGAGGGTATGTTATAATCGCTACTCTTCAACCTGAATGCGACTTTACGCGTGCAATCACTGATGGAAGTGCCACCGTACATGTAGACTATGTTGAGAATGGCTTCAGGCACAGCATCAGAACTGTGCTGTCAATGCACGGACGGAACAGCTTTACTGCAACGCATGGAGGCTCAAATCACTTCTCTGGTACTCTTATTCTTCGCCAGAATCATACATGATCATATACTTTTCACTGTGCTGTGTATAAACGTGTCACACGAGCGTCATATGCCAATAACCCTAACCACAACTTCGCGCTATACCCTCCTCCCTACATCACGATACGCTACACCCGGCTCTTCCATCTTGACGGGAAGCACTACACAAAAGACAGGGAAGAGGTGCAACAAATGCTATTGCAACGCACCAGAGAATATTTCGTAATGCAACAAAATCCATTGGTCGCCCTCCCCAACGTCGCCTATGGTACACATCTTACTACAACGTACCGTAATATACAAAAGTTCCTGATCCATGATTTTACAAGCGTTGATACATCCTTCTGCTGTCCGGTGCGCATCTTTCCCCCCCCCCCCCTTCACCCTCGTGCTTTTCGGCTTCGGAGATCAGTCAGTCTTCCACCCAGCAAGCTTGGCCTGCTCCTTGTTCCAAAACTCAGTCCTCTTGCGCACGACATCGAGGGTAGTAACGTTTGTGTTGCCCCATATGCGCCAGGGTCCGGTCTCGTAGGTCTTGGCGTTTACGTCCCTCCACAGGACGATATGCTCGATCTGGTCCTTTACCTTGACAGAACCGGGTATGACCTCACCGGTCGAGGCGCTGTACTTGGCCAGCTTCTGGGTGGAGGCGATGGCCACGACGGCCTGCTCGGTAAGGGTGGTCGTGTCATACATGTTGCTGTTGCCAATCAAGTGGGAGCGGAGGCTCGGGTAGGCCAGGGTGTGGTTATACTTGACGAGCTCGAAGGAGAGGCGCTCGGAGCGGTCGCGGCGCTCGATGGCGCGCACGAACTGCTCGGCGTAGGCGGGCAGGCACAGCTTCTTGATCGTTTCCTTGTCCCCGGCCGCGAAGGCCTCCAGGAGCTCCCGGTGCATGGCCTTGGCCGTGGGCGCGATCTTGCCCCGGCGCACCTTGAACTTGGTCTTGGTCGTCCACTTGTTACCCATCGAGTCCACCTTGACGCCCAGCAGGGCGAACCACCCCGTCAGCCACGCCTTGGTCCGCTGCCACTGATACGATAAGAAATCCGAAGGGTTGAGGGGGTATTGTGTTATCGGCGCGGATACGAATGTTGCTATCCAATTGGTCAGGAGATGATGCTTCACAAAGGAAAGAGAGAGATACGAGGAGAAGAAGGATCATACTGGGAAACATGGGCATCGATCCGTCTCGCAGCTGCATCAGCGTGGCATCCCGCGCACCCTTTGACAGCGAGGAGTCCTTGTTATTCCTGTTTGAGCTCTTGATGCTGTCGCGCACCACGCGCCTGTACACGTCTCTCCGAGCTGCCGCCGTGCTGAACGGGCTGGCCCGGACGAGGCCAAGGGGCGATGCGTCGACGACGGGGCGCCTCGGCAGCACCCCCAGCCTGTACGGGATAGACATGTTGGTGGAGACGATGAGACTGATCCTTATCGTGTCAAGAGTGAACGATTCGCGGGGAGAGGTAGGATCAGGCCGGATCCGTATATGATAATCGAGAGAGCCCGGCGCCTTTACCGGTGAACGTTTAATACACCATGGGAAGACCAAAGATGCGATTTGCACATCTGCCTTTGGACTGGATGTTTCTTTGCCGCAGAAGAATTTCCCCAGAAATCCGTCGGATCATCCGCCGGACCGAGATCCACACCACCTTACCCCCCCCCCTGTGCAAAAAAGCAAAAATGCCGTCACTGGCCATCTCAACACCACATCGTTGGAGTGTGAACCTGGGTACAATGCTGCTTGTCCATCAATCTCCACCCCGACCGACAACCGTCATCAATTCAGGGAGCTTTCCGACGCGTGGGTAAATTCATGTTCCCCTGCGCATAGCCCGAGCCACCTGGCTCTCTCCTTCCCATAATACCACATATAAAGTCCCAAGTCCCACAATGAGAATCACACGGTCCCTCATGGCCAAGGGCCTATTCGGCCGTAGCTTTGACGAGCTAGCCCGACGCTCCAGCATAGGTAGGACCTCGTTCCCTCTGCATAGAATATTCCTCTCTGCATCTAATTATTTATATACAAACAAAAAAACTAAAAGAAAACCCATTGCAGCCTTCAACTCTGAGACGATCAAGGGCCCCCAGTCTAACAGGCAACTCTATGACTTCCGCTCGCGCGACTCCATATCAAGCTGCATCGTCATGTGCGACGACCTGATCGGCGGCTTCTCCAAGAGCAACCTCGACCCCGTGGACGGAGACAAGGACGTCGGACACCCCTACGCCCGCTTCCACGGGAGCATCTCGACCGCCCTGCCCGCCGACAAGCCGAAGATCAAGCGCTCCGGGTACGCCGGCTTCCGCACGCCGGACCAGTCACCCACGCTCTTCGGCCGGTCCTTCTGGGACATCGACCCCTACACCTACCTCGCCCTGCGCGTCAAGTCGGACGGTCGTTCGTACCTGGTCAACGTGCAGACGGACGGCGTCGAACCCACCGACCTGCACCAGCACCGGCTGTTCGCCAAGAACCCGGGCCACTGGGAGACCATTTTTGTGCGGTGGAACGATTTCGTCCGCACGAGCTACGGATTCGTCGTCGAGCCGCAGACGGAGCTGCTCCGCCAGAAGGTCCAGACTATCGGCATTGGTCTGACCGACCGCGTCGAGGGCCCATTCGACCTGTGCATCGACAGCATCTGGGCCACCAATGACGCTGACGAGGCCGACGTGCAGAAGCATGGCCCTGCTGACATTGACGCTGGTGCTGCGAACTCCCAACAGGACACCGCCGGTCTCAAGAATCGCAAGGGTCAGAAGATTCATTGGTAACAGCGAGAAGACGAGAAAGAAAACGAAAAGAAATAAGAGGATCGACATGGCGTTTGGAGCGAATGGCTTTTTTTACTGTTCATGTACAACACTATAGCACTTTTGGTCGTAGCCATGTATAAAACTTCTCAATACCTCTGCTGCATTTTCTCATAAAACACGTATACATTATCATTCCCCGGCCTCATGGTCCCAGGCTCAGCGACTCTGCAGTTTTCCGTAGAGATACATACGCGGCAGCATAGTTGGACGCCAACACCATATCCCCCGACAGCTTCATAATCATGGCCTTCTTGGCCATCATCTCGCACTGGAGGTTGATATCCTCGATGGACGAATAGTGGTCGAATGCCTTATTGACCGCAGCCAGGGCAGCCGTCATGTACTCGGTGCGCTTCATCGATTTGGGCTCCATATTGCCCGCCAAACCCATGTTGGCGTCGGCCAGGTACGAGTACAGCTGGCCCACGACATCAGGCGCCTCGCACTCCAGGGCCCTGGGGATGGTGGCGACGAGGAGTTGGCAGGCCGCGTCGAATTCGCCCAAGGACACCAGTATGTTTGACAGGGCCCCCGTCGACTGCCAGAGGTACGGCATCAGCCGTGCACGCCAGGCTATGCTAGTTGCCTTGATGGCGACGGAGAATCCCCGCTGGGGACGACCGGCCCGGTCCAGTAGGCAGACCTTCCACAGGAGCAGCCTGACTCTGAGAGCGATGTCCTTGTTGTCCCGTTGCTGCTTGGCCAGCATGGTCGCCACCTTCTCAAAGGCTGTCTGCAGATCACCGCGTCGTGTGAGGCATTCCAGGTGGAGAAAGTCGATATGGTAAGCAGCGTCGGGTTCTGTGTCGTCGTGCTTCGATTGCAGTAGCTGGTCGAGAAGCTGCTCTGCACCGTCGAGGTTGTTGTGCCGCAGGTCTCGTTGGAGCTTAACGATACCCCTACACTTGTACCAGTATTGACTGGCCTTCCAGTACCTCAGTGAGTTCTCATCAAGGCTGTCGAGGCGTCCAAGAGCCGCCTCGTAATGGCCCTTGCTCGAGAGCATCAGCGCAAGACGGCAAGTGAGCTTCAACTCATCGTCAAAGTTCGCTTCATGGGTGTGGCACCGCAGGAAGACCTCGCTGGTCATAGCGGACATGTGCGTCAGGCCAAGTCTGCTCCAGAGCGCCGCGCTCAACGAGAGCTGTGCACCAAAGAGGCCCTTCATATTCTTGTCAATGACGATCTGCGAACTGCGTACTATGTACTCCATGGCTGTCGGGATGCTGTCGCCGTTGGAGAGCCCCATTTTGGCCTCACTGAGCAAGACAGCGCTCCACAGAGGCCACATCCGCGTTTCCTTGGCCTTGACACGGAGGAAGGCCAGGCTTTCCTTACCCGTTCCAAGCAAGCTGTTAGTTTCAAGATCGCGTACGAGATCCGGGTGTGCTCGATCAAAGTGGAAGAGCCAGTTCAAGGCAAAGTTGAGACTTGTCATGTCGCGATTCTCCCGTGCCGTCGTCACTGACTCGAGCATGGCTCCCACAGCTTCCTTGTAGCAGCCAAACTCGGCCTGAAGGGAGGCCATGTTGATGAGTGCATATTGGTAGAAGAGCCTATCCCGGCTCTGCATGGTGTAGTCAAAGTATCGGTGGAGTAGGTCGAAGGCCGTCGAGTAGTCGCCGGCTCTCCAGGCATCTAAGTAGCTGCAGTGATATCAGTCTTCCGTGTCATCATATAATGCCGGGAAGGAAATGTTCCTTACTGAAGGTAATGCGTCAGACTCGGCACGACGAAGCTGTCATGGAGCAAATCGTGAAACTGGTTTCGGATCTCTAGGGGCACCCTGCTCCCGTATCCTGTATGTCTTTCAGCACAACAGCATTCATGTTTGGGAAAGGGGGCTCGCCTCACTCTGAATCTGGTCGATCTGGAACTCCAGTAGAGATTCAATATCGTCCGTGCTGACGGGCAGAGTACCCGTCTGATCACCGGACAGCATATCACCGTAGGCCACCGACGCGAGAGCCGAGACGCCCTCGGCGTCCCAGCCCTCCTGCTCGCCAACGAGAAGAACGTTGTCGAAGCTTAGGCGGCTGAATCCGGGCTTCCTCCGTTTCAAGTACTGAGCGGTCGGTTGGCGGTACCGCACAAAATCCCTCCACAGGTCCGTCGTATCGTTCCACCGCAGCCTGTCCAGCTCGACCTTGGACCTCCGGATGAAGGCGCCGAACAGGGAGTTCTTGGTCAGCCTGATGCCCGGTTCCGGCTCAGGTGACCGTCCACCAGCCTCCCTGCGGAGCTCCAGCTTGGACTTGGCCAGCATGTTGGACAGGTTCTCGATGAATGTGTGCATGGCGTCGAGCGAGTTGATGTCCCACAGCTTGACGAGGAACTGGTCCCATAGGCGCCTGCCCGGAACGCCCAGGAGGAAGGGGTAGCTGCCCAGGAGCTTCTCGAAATCCTTGATGTCGATGATCAGACCGACCGTCCTCTCAACCTTTCCCCATCGGTCTGTCCGCGTCAACGCTGCCATGCTAGGGTCGCGGTCCAGCAGATGTGAGGTGATGAAGGACAGGACTGGGTGGATGGCGTCGCTGGGGACTGCATCCTCTGTGTAGAGCTCGATGAGGGCTAGCAGCCCGATCTTAGCTGGAGTAAGGTACCGAGCCATCGTGTGTCCCCTCTCTTAGGAGCTTCCAGATGCGTATTCGGTGCTTAGGCCGTGTGCCCGCCGCCCTTGTCTCGCGGCAGTGGGCTCAGTGATGATAAGTCGTCAGGCTCATGACGCCCGACGGCACGAAGTTTCTTTCAAAAATGCTACCGGAGTTGGGCCTCGAGAGTCTTATTGATCTTTCGAGAAAGTTTGATCATTGCTCTACGGCATCATGTGTTGAAAGGACCCTAGCTTGTTGTTGTCGAGTGTTAGACGCGTCGATGTGTGAAAGCGAGACTCTGTCGGAGTTTCCTCGGCGAACCGTGAATATTTTTTTGGTGTCATCTCAAGATGCAGAAAGCTGCCACATTCGAAGCACTAACACAAAGTCTCAATTAGCTCTTACTTTTATCCTATGTTTCAAGTATCTAATCTGTCATGATTTTTTATGGAATTGGGTGGTGGTAGTTTTCAATGCTAATGAGCCGTAGCTGGGTCGTAATCACATGGCCCCATATCAAATAAGGACTCTTTCGGCGCATATCGGAAGGTAGAAGAGGGGAGAACAGGAGAGCAGAGCCCGCCGACATCACGGTATGAATTACAAAAGAAATCTTAATTCAAGTGGCTGTCCTAATGACATGTACAGTAAGTCCTCCAGGAAGAGATGTTCTAGCAACCGTTCAGGTCCATTGCCTGTTACAGGTATGGGGTATATTCAAGACTTGTCCTTGCGGTGATAGTTGACCTTCTCGTTCCAGCTGCAAAAGAGGTTAGTGAATCTCCTTGAATCAATTCGGGGAAAGTGTAACATGGGGAGGGTAGCGCATGTTGGCCACCCGAAATCGATTAGGGGGTAGTAGTAGAAACGTACAAAAGAGTCTGCGAAGGAGAGAGAAAAGGTCAGCAACGTTGGATTCTTCGGAATAAACAAGACAATCGCTTCCACCCCGTAAGAAGGTAGAACAGAAACTCACTTTGTCACCATCACCCCACTGGTAGTTCTTGGAGCGGATGTTCTGGTACGCGTACTCGGTGCGCTCGGGCAGAGGGGGCATGTGGTTCCAGTGGTCCCAGTGAGCCTCCCAGAGGTAGTAGGCGTTGGCGCCAGAGGCGATGAGGGCGACGGGGACACCGCTTTTAGTGGAAGGTTAGCCATCAAGGACAGGACAGTCGTCTTTTCCCTTCTGCGTATGGGGCGGTGCGGGCGAGCGGGCGGAGCCGGGTACGATGGAAATATGCTCAACTGGGCCGGGTAGGCCTGAGGGGGGAAAACTAAGATGTAAAAACATACTAGAGGGAGATCTTCCTCCAGAGCTCTTTATTGCGAAAGATAATGTCAGTAATTAATCGGTTTCCACGGTTCAATTGAATCTCCGCCCAGGGGGGGGGGGGGGGGGGGGGGGGGGAGGTGGGAGAAGCGGGCTGATCGTACCAGTGGTCTGACCAGCGTGCTCCTTCTGGTGAGCGCGCTCATTGATGAACTCGTTCTTGGTGGCGTCGGTAGCGAAGCGGCGCTGGGCAGGGGCGCGAACCTGCGCGGCAGCACGGGGGGCAGCGCGAGCGATGCGGGCGGAGAACATTGTTGCGGTTGGTGGTGGTGTGGTGGTGGTGACGGAGAGCAAAGAATTGAGGATTTGCCGAATGATTTGAGGTCATTGCTGACCGGAAGACTGGCCGTTCCGGTGGTTTGCCTGATAATCAAGGCTCCTATTGGTCCGTCCTGTTTCCGGTTAGTCACGTGACTTCGCGGTATGGCCGCGCCTGCCTGTTCGTCATCACGACCACGGCTTTCATCGAAGACGTCAGCTTGAAGTGATTTAAGGCAGGCTGTTTGAATTCTTGTTGCACTGAGGCTTTTTTTTCCTCATCTTTCCATCTGTCTTGTCGCATTCTACCACCCGTGCTCTGTGTGCAGGGAGGGTTGCATGCCGAGATACGACCAAACACGCTCATGGCTCCCCGTCGTTGGTAGGTGAAAGCTTCACTTGTGCAGAATTGTATGACCATCTACGTAATAAGCCTTCCATAGTCATCATGGGGTTTCGAATAACCACATGGAATGGTATGTCTCATTCTCGGCGATTCTGTATCTATGGGCGTGGTGGTGCTGACAGTCCTCTCTAGTCAACGGCATCAGGTTTGTTCTGCCTCCTCCATGACTCCAACTTCACCGCACCATGAACGGTACTCACATGTCATGAAGAAACCCTTTCTCGTATCAGCCATGGTGCGAAAAGCGCACCTTTCAGGTAAACTGATCATTGGTATCATAGAGACAAAGCCCGGTGCAGCCAACTAATACTTCCGTCAGGATATGTTTGAGATTCTCGAAGCCGATATTGTTGTGATGCAAGAGACGAAGATACAGAGAAAGGACCTACGCGATGACATGGTGCTCGTTCCCGGGTGGGACGTGTACTTTAGCCTACCGCGCCACAAGAAGGGTACGAAAAAAAAGAAAAAAGAAAATCCTGCCGGGTCTGCCTCGGATGGGAAGTCTACAGACGCTGAAGCACTGAAAAAAAAAAAAAAAAAAAAAAAAAAAAAAGCTGACGGAAGGCACAGGATATTCCGGTGTGGCGATATTTACTCGGAATGCTACGTGCTCACCAATACGCGCTGAAGAGGGAATCACGGGGATCCTTCCAGCGCCCAAGTCGACGGTCAGCTTCCGCGATCTGCCAGAGGACCAACAGATCGGTGGGTACCCACGAGCCGGGCAGCTGTCAGGGGTGGTGGACGAGATGACGCTGGATTCGGAAGGACGGTGCGTCATACTAGAGTTCCCAGCCTTTGTCCTGTTGGGGGTGTACAGCCCTGCCAACCGGGACGAGTCTCGCGACGACTTCCGGCTGGGATATCTCGAGGCCTTGGACATGAGGGTACGCAACCTGGTAGCGATGGGCAAGGAGGTGATCCTCACCGGGGATCTCAACGTGATCCGATCCGAGTTGGACTCGACCAACATGGGGGAGCAGCTGCGCAAAGCAGGTGTGAGCGTCGGGGAGTGGCTGTCGACGCCGTCTCGGCGGCTATTCAATCACCTCATCTTTGAGGGCTCAGTCCAGGGCCCGCGGGACGAGGGCAGAGAGGAAGGTGTGCTCTGGGACATCTGCCGATGCTTCCACCCGGACCGGGAGGGGATGAACACTTGCTGGGATACGAGGAGGAATACACGTCCGGCCAACAACGGGAGCCGGATAGACTACGTGCTGTGCAGTGACGGGCTCAAGGGCTGGTTCGTGGATGCCAACATCCAAGAGGGTCTGATGGGCTCGGACCACTGTCCGGTATACGGCACCATGGCAGATAGTGTCACTGTGCGCGCAAACGGGATCGCAGCGAGGCGACGCAATGGTGGTGGCGACAGCAACAGCGGCGGCAGCGGAAACGACGGCGGCAGCGACGGCGGCAGCGACGGCGGCAGCGACGGCGGCAGCGACAGAACCGTCAGTAACGACCGACAGCATGTGCATGCGTATGCACATGGGAGGGAGCACGAAGGGCAACACGAGCACGGTGACGGAAACAGGGGTAGGGATTGGGGCGAGCATGGGTATAGCGAGGAGGTGTCGTGGCTACTGGATCTAGTGAATCCCCCTGGCATGTTCAAGGATGGGAGGCGTCAAATAGAATGGAGCCAGCGGCATCTCCTCCCCTTGTCGGCTAAGCTTATCCCGGAGTTTGACAAGCGACGGAGTATCCGTGACATGTTCACCAAGAAGACGACAGCCCCGCCATCAGCACCAACAGTGGTATCACCATCATTGTCGCCGGCAACCGGTCCAAGCGTGTCGCTTACACGGGCGCCTTCGCCCTCGACCCGCCACGCATATGCCAATATCACATCAGGCGAGAGGCGCATCAAAGAAGATGACAAGGACAAGGACAGGGGCGGGCAGGAGGGCACAGCAGCAGCAGGAGGAGGAGGGGGAGTGGAGGCGGAAGAAGCGAGTCAGGGCGCATCCCAGCGGGTTGGTTCAGGATATGGGGCTGCAGGCATCGCCGCCGACTCTGCCGCCTCCGCCACTGGCGTGCCGGATGCGAAGGTGCGACTGCAGTGGACAAAGAGGGCACGGGCATCAGGTGACAGAACATCACCGGTCAAGGCGAAGAGGGCCAAGGCGAGTGCGGAAGTGGGAGGCGATACGAACCGAGCGAAGGCCACGACGCCAGGTCCCAAGCAGAGGAGCATACAGGGATTCTTCAAGCCCAAGAATGCCTCGGCTTCTACTATTGGTTTCAGCCCTTCTTCTGGAGCTGGAGCTGGAGCTAAAGCGAGAGCGGGGACTGGGGTGGGCGCCGATGCTACCAAAACGGCCAAGACATGTGCGGATGTAGATGCACGAGTGCGAGTGCCTGCACAGGGAGATGCACAGACAGACCCAGATGCAGACGCGGGTGAGACGGCCAACACTGGAACCAACACCAACGCCAGCGAGGGTCCCAGCAGTGGCGGCGGTGGTGGT
Organism: Geosmithia morbida; assembly: GCF_012550715.1. Classification (NCBI taxonomy): domain Eukaryota; kingdom Fungi; phylum Ascomycota; class Sordariomycetes; order Hypocreales; family Bionectriaceae; genus Geosmithia; species Geosmithia morbida. Next base: position 49,328 of record NW_023336206.1, read on the forward strand.
GGTGGTGTCGATGATGAGGACGACGATGATGACGAGACCAACAACGTTGCCGCCGACCAGAGCTCTCCAAGCCTGGGCACGCAAGCGGTCGTCAGCAGCGAGGCCGACAGCGAGGGCGGTCGACGACGACGACCCCAGAACGGCGTGGTCCCCACCCAAGGTGATGGCGGCGACGGCGGCGGTGGTGGTGGTGGTTGCGAGAAGGAGGATGAGGAGGAGGAGGAGGAGGATGATCGCGTCTTCGACCCTATAGAGGCCAAAGAATCATGGTCAAAGCTGCTGGGCAAACGGGTCGTTCCCCGATGCGAACACCATGGTGAACCCTGCATCAGCCTTGTCACCAAAAAGCCTGGTATCAATTGTGGTACGTGCGCCCCACCCTCTCTTCCCTTTTGTCTCTCTCAACTCACCTTGAATTCACTTTTCTCTCAATTTTTCCCAAGTCACAACCCCTCCCCCCCMCCATCCCCCGTCCTTCTCCACTCTACCCCCTCCCCCACCATTCCACTTTTTTCTTTCCCTTTTTATCAGGACACGCCCCCCCTTCTTCTTTTTATCTTGTAGGAAGCTAATCTACTTCGTTGGTCGTTCTCTGTGAGTGGCGTTGGGTGTCATCAGGTCGATCGTTCTACATCTGTCCAAGGCCACTGGGCCCTTCTGGTGAGAAAGAAAAGGGATCAGAGTGGAGGTGTGGCACATTTATCTGGAGCAGTGATTGGAGTCGATGATGCAGCACTTTTTTTTTTTTTTTTTTTTTCGACAGGCACCACGACACCAGCCAGCCGGACCGTAAACGGCTGTCACTTTTTCCATGTCTTTGGGTTGTTGACACTTGTTGTATATGGCTTCTTAGCCGTTTTTTTTAGTACTACTACTGGTACTACTACTAGTCTTGTACGAGACAAAGCGAGTGTTAGCTACTGTATTAAATAACGACACAAAACTATTACAAGCTCTCAGAAAGCAATCATTAGGGATAGACACGTAAATGTAGAAGATTTATTGCAATTTGCCACTGTTTATAAAGTCAAACGCCAATTTAGATATGCCCATATTACGTATGAGGCATATGAGGCTTGTGAAAGCCCTGTGCCAGTTGTCCATGCCTGTCTATCAATCCATCACGCTCTCTCAAAACATGAGCTGGAAATCATTATGTGCGGAGAAAGGCGGACTATCGTCAGAAAACCCGTAAGCTGAAGACAAATAGTTAATTAATGAACATCTGCGGAAGAAGGTAAGCTTTGACTTACTGTACTTCCCAAGCGGCTCCACAAAGCCGGCAATAGAATCCATGTCATAAGAGTTACTAATATCATAACACCTGTGATCTGGAATGTTACTGATCTCGAAAATAGGCTCCTTGTTCATGTTGAAATGTGCGTGGGTTGTACCGTATTGGTAGAAGCTTGGTTCGTTGGGAGGGACCATGGAAATGTGGTCGATTTGCTTTAGGTCTTGGACATCATAAACTCTGTACCCCGAGTCTTGCATGATGCAGTCGACATAATGCTCTCCCAAAAGGTCCTTTGCCGCCTTGGATGGGTTCTTATGAACGGTGTACAGAAAGTCAAGTTTCTCAATGGTGCAGGGAACAACGTGCTGAGTAGTGTTTCCAGTGTCCGCAGTCATGATTGGATTGCTGTTGGCCCCCATCCTCTGCATGAGCCCAAAGCTTTCAGCGGGAAGGAACCCAAAATCGAGGACTAAGGCGAGGAGGTCCAGCTCTGTGTTTGGGCAATTTTGCAATTGGATGTCTGCCACGTTGTTGCTGGCTGCTGGGTCGAAGCGGACAAGGTGTTGCCCTTTCTCATTTTGATTGTCCACACGCCAACCAAGGGTTGAGAGGTAGGCGGAAGGTGAAATTATCTTCATCAAAGGGCAGCTTATTCCCAGGAACTGCGAGAGAGGAATCTTGTCTTTCCCAACCTCGTCCCGAATGAACGAGTAGACCTTGGCGACCAGCACCCACTTGTTTCTAAACGGGTCTTGGTTCCAAAGAGTCGTCAGGAAGCCAGAGACGGACTTCTGTGGAACGTCGGGGAATATTTTCATGTAGTAGCCTTGCGTTTAGAAGTTAGATGTGACTATAAGATTTGGTATGTGTGAAATAACTTACTGCGGAAGGCCATAAAGCCGTTGAGGGGCCGTTTGGTTTTGTCTTTTGGAGGCTCAGCAATAGATTCCTTGGCCTGACTGGCAGATTGAAAGGTGCCGGAATTGGTTTCAGGGAATCTTTGAAAGTATCGAGCGGCGAGACTAAAAAGAGGCTCGTCATCCAATAGTTCAAGCAAGTCGGCTGCTGAGGCAGTTGACAGACGCTCGATGAGGTTGGATCTAGTAGCCATGGTTCGATGAACATCAACAGAATTTCCGGGCGAGTTCATTGTGGAAGAAGAAGGAAAATTAAAAAAGAGTGATGATTAGCAAGAAAAGAAGGCACCTTTTCGAGCACAGCGGGAAGTGTGCTTGGTACATATACGAGGTGAGGTGAGTGTGGGAGAACGAAATTTCTTGGCGGGCCCGAAATAATGGGCTGCTACTCGTTTCTCGCTTCTTATTCAAGAAGAGAGAAAGATTCGTGCACGGTCAATCGTTGGTCCGTCCTTTCTAGAAATTCCCTTTCCCCCCTTCATCTACTCTATCGAGACCCCTCCCTCTTCCTCCACTCCAACCCCATCTGATCTGAGTCTGATAAAAGCCCCTGATGGTCGCCCCGAGTAGGTCCCTTAGCTCACATACATATAACTGCTTCTTCCTTTTTTCTATCTCCTTATTCTATTTGTTTCTTCTCTGGATCCCTATCCTACTTATTTTCTTAGCGGGCCTTAGCTTTATATAACGTCTCCTTACTATACTTCTTGTTCTATAGATTCTCGTAGCTTATTCGGGGGTGTTCTTGCCTTCTTAGTGTTGCCCTATCAGCAATAATACAGAGTAGCCGTGGATGGAGCATGTCGTAGACCTAAAACGTGACAATGTTCGTACGAGGGAGGGGATAGGGTACACGGGATATTACTTGTATTTTTGACACTCTTGACACTTTGTCCGTCTATTTATCTTCTAGTAGCCACATACTTGACGTCCTTTTCTTTTCCACTTGTTTACCAAGGCTTTATGTAGTATTGCCAGATCGTGGAGAAATGATACTACTCCCTTCTAATAGGCTTCACCCTTGATTTTGCCCCGCTGACCTTTTAGTGGTGTACTTATAACCAGGGTATCGTTTCTTGTGAGATCTTTCTTCTTCCTCGGCTCTTGCCCTCCAAAATTGAAGGACTTCTGGGGGTTCCTCGTGCCACATCTTTGCAATTATTTTTGCTGTGACAATTAGTTTTGAATTTTGATGCAAAACATGGGATGTACTTACAAAGTTCGGGTGCAGTGGCAGTTGAGTATACATCATGCAATTCTCTGGACTTAGCTTGCCGGTAAAGAATCCAACTATTTGGGGGCCTCGGGATGTGGGTTTGAGCAGTCTCAAGGTTGTCCAAGGTGCTGCTTTGATTGTTATTGACGTCTTCAACTAGCGGAGAGTTTGGCCTCGGCGGGTTTGTATAGCTGTTAGCCTCGTTCTTCTGGTTCCTATTTATGCTGTCTTACTGGATGTGAAGAGGAGTAGCCCATAATCCCCTTCGTCAGTCGATACTGGACAGAGGCGGAACTTCTAGCGAACTCTGTCGTGGTACACGTTGACCTGTTGCTGGATCCTCTGGCTGGTCAAGTTAGATTAGATGCCTACCAGGTACTTTACAAGAGAACTTTACCTGAAGTTGTTGGTGATCTCATGGACAAAATTCCATTCAAATGTATCAGGAACGAAAATATGCAAATCCCTCTGGCTGTTGCTTTTCACAAAGGTAATGGGGATGTCAAGAGGTGTGCTGGGAGGCTGGTATGGGATGTGTGGCTCCATCATGAGCGTTGAAGAATTTGAAGAGTTCGCTTTGGGGAAATCAAGACAAGGAAGTCATCAAATTTGAAGGTCTTATCGTCGTTTCGAGAAAACAATGTAATGAAAACAATACTAACAATTTGAGAATTAGATGTCCAGATTCGCATGTGACCATTGTCACATTTCAGGAATTTTTCATTTTGCAGCTTGTTGAATTTGTGCTACCAAAGATGCAGCAGTCACTGGCTCTTTGCTTCTTTTTTTTCTCTTTCCAATGGATTCTTTTTTTCAGCAGTCGTCAGCTTCAGTATTTCCTCTCGAAAAAATGCTTTCCTATTTTCCAACAACTTCAAAACTACCACCTCACATCCTCCAAATCAGCCTCTTAAAGCTTCAAAATGGAAAGCCTCCTCCAATTTGAATCTCTTTGGGAGCCACACATGCTTGTTAAGAAACCTCCCTGTTTCATTCAAGATATCAGAGAAGATCTTTTACAGCAACATCTTTCAAGATGTCCGATCCATGTTTGCAGTATCCATGGTCTGGGCTACGAACTCAAGGATCATTACTGTTCTTTTCTAACATATCTTATTAGACATATCTGAAGATGTTCTTTTCGCTGTAGAGGAGCTTCTGGACCATTACGACCAACCCCCTCAAAACCCAATTTTGAGCAGAATCCATTCCCTTGGAACCAAAGTCTACCAAAGTCCTTCTTCATTTGTCAAAGCCATGGTATCTTTGTGGTATGCAGCAGCCTCTCCATACCTTTCCCGCGACACGTATATCAGAGTGTCACAAAACAGCGACATGAAGCGATGTGGAAATCTCGGCCTCCTTTCAATGATGTTGACAGCAGAAAACTGGACTCCTCCTGAGGACACAAAGCTACAAGAAGCTGTGCTCATTTCCAGCGCCGCCACGTCCATGATCTTTGCCGCTTACCTTATTGGCGATGAGTTTCAAACCACACCTTCCAACTTAAAACCTGTCCCTGGGGATCTGGATGTCAAGACTTTTCTCAGGTGCGCTTGGCGTGTTTCCCGTGTTGGTAAATTAGACGTCACACGTGGGCCAGGGAATGATTTCGGAGCATTGCCAAAGGAAACAAAATTATCTGCAAACGGCCGTCATCTTTTGGTCCGTATTAACGGAAAGTGGGACCGTCCTCCTTACTGGCATCCATGCAAGCAGTCCTTTGGTTCCCCATGGAACAAGTTCTTCAGGAACACGGCTCAGCCAATTTTCACAGGTGGTGCATCACATTCGTCGGCAATCACTCATAGAATGCCAAGCACAGCTATCAGGTTGGCGGAGATATTTGAAGACTACTACTTCCAGGTTGGGGAAAGAATGGATGAGGTCAGTACTTGAATATTTATGCATATATCCTCCTATAATTGAAGCTGTCGTTAAAATATTGGCAGACTGATCGAGAGAGACATATTGTCCCTGATGCCGAAATTGAACGGCAGCGTTCTGACTTGGCGAGACAATCGGGGCTCTGGTACCCAGATACGTTTCTTGACGACGAGGTACGTCAGAAATACTCTGATCCCTAGAAAGAGGATCTAACGTGAATTTACATTTAGGAAGCTGAAGAATTGTACGCTGCTGTTCAGGATTATGCAGACACTGTCCCATGGGTAAGTCTAGACGGGTCGAAGAAAGGATTCAGCAAATTAACCAATAATCTTGTAGAACAAACGACCTATGTTTGACGCGTGCGGACACACGACATATCCGTTTCTTACAAGCGCTGCTAGAGCACTCAGATTCCAAATGGAGCCCGAGGAAATCGAACAGGATCTTTGGATTCTTGTTTTTGGGGAGGGCGAGGAAGCATACAGTTTGCAATGATTCCTTCGTCTTTTTTCACTTTCACCTACACATGCATAATAACTGGCTCCTGGGGGTCCCGTTGTGTAACGCACGTATGATGCGTATACAAATAGGTCTTTAGCTAGAGTAATCATATCGATCTTATTCGAAGAAAGAAAAAAGCTATCTACAAGTCACAAATAAATAGGAGCATTTCAGTTCCCGAGACTAGGTGCTAATTTTAGATACGAATTGTTACTAAGTAATAGAATCTCCACATACATCGATACATTTTCTCTCTCTGTACCCTGTGACGAGATACCGAAAAGGCCCACTCCACTCACCCCGATTCCATCAAGGGAGAGGACAGCGGTTCAGTATAGATAGATACGCCTGCCACTGGTCCCCTCATCACTATAACCCTCCACCACGCCTCTATACGCAGGACCTCGTCACCTGTCTCACTACCCCACTGCCCCAGGCAGACTCGTCGTCTGACGCAAGCGTACGGCGTCTAACCGTACTCGCTCTCTCGTCTTACGTTGGCACAGCCTCTGTGGCTCTGTTGTTTGGCACAGTATGCGAGTTACTCGTCCACGGCAAGGCCTCGCGCCCCCCTGGACGGTTGAGAAGGATGACTGACTGAAAGACTGACACCTACATAGTATAGCCGCAATCAGAGAGACCTCCATCTCCTCCCAGCCACCTTCCCCAACCTTCGAGCACAAGCCGGGACCGCAAGGACAGGAACAGCCCCTTGGCCCTCCCCGGGACCATGCTGGGATGACGGCAAGATCCTGCGTCCGTTCGGGGATGACAGACTCGCAGAGCGCTCTGGAACGGCACGGGACCTCCCCAAACCGGCGTGACTGCCTGTCTCCGGGGAATACGATGGACTGCCGCCGATACCTTGGCCGTTCTCCACTCCCATCCCAGCGGCGAGAGAAGGCTCCGGGGCCTGGGACGGAGGAGAGGTGACGGTTCTGGTCTCGGTGCTGGTCCTCGGTGCTGTCCGCAGAACCGGAGGGGTTCTTCCACAGAACGAGTGTCGGCGCGCAGCATTCGGTACACCACCACATCTTCCATCGAGAAGGATTAGGGTTTAGGGTTTAGGCTAGCGAGAGAACTACGCAGACCCCCGATCGATTGTTCGGCAATTGATGAGGCTGGGCAGGTGGCTCCGGATCGCGTATCCGGGACCTCCAAAGTCGGACTGCTGGCATGATCACCTCTGGCAAGAGGCCTACGGCTTATGCGACTCCTATGGAGTGGACAGTGGACGATGATCGGTCTCTTTGGTTTCGACCTTTTAACTCTTGCGATTCTGGGATGAGCGACTGGCTCTTTTTTTTTTTTCAGGAGCGGTGTGAAGATGATTCTGAGGGTCGGCGATAGCGTGCACTCCATCCATAGCCAGTCCACAGTGGTAGAGCAGACCGTAAGAGATCAGGAAGGCTTCGCATGGATTTCAGCAGAGGCTACAGAGACAGAGCAAGCAGAGTGCGTGTACAGCGGGTGGGTGGGTGGGTATCAGGCCAAGACCTGCCAAAGAAAGCAAGTGGGACAGGGGTCTGGAGAAGAAGAGATATGAAAAAGGGAAAAAGAGGATTGATTGTGTGTGTGTGTGTGTGTCTAAGTGGGTCCCCTGACCCACTTAAGAGCGGCCGTCAAGGGTTTCTGTCAGAATCAGATCAGATGAAGTTGTTGGAGTGAAGGGGAGGGGGGTCTACTTAGTAATGCGTAGTATAGAGTAGACAAAGGAGGGCGGGGAAGGGAATATCTAGAGAGAATATAGAATAGAGAACAGACTACAGACTAACGATTGACGGTGCATGCATCCGCTCTCTCTCTCTCTCTCTCTCTCTCTCTCTCTCTCTCTCTCTCTCTCTCTCTATAT
>NW_023336206.1:57160-74152 GCF_012550715.1 Geosmithia morbida
CCCCCCCTCCTCCGCAAAAGACGACAGGGGCTCGATCAAGTTTCTGTACGATGCAGCCCATGCTGAGCAGAGGATCCAACGCATCTTTTTCTGTATTGCCTTTTACTCTGACCATCGTGAAAGAGTCTTTTTTTTATTTTATTTTTTTTTCGGGGGGGGGTGTATATATGTGTGGATATGTGTATGTGTGTATGTGTGTATGTGTGTATGTGTTTGTGTGACTCCGAGTGTGGAGAGATGCAGTTATGGAGAGGGGGGGCACACGCGTACACGTTGAACCCCCGATACGGAGACCCTTGTCTTGACGTATCTCTACTGCATATGTGATATGTGTCGGTTGGCAGGACCGTACTCGCCGACCTTGGCATCCTTTTCTTGGTATCACGTCTGGAGAGAGAGGGATGGAAGAACGCACTACGCCGGATGGAGAAATGGTGAGTATATGCACGTGTACATACCCGTACATACGATATACGAGTAGTACTGCAAGCTGTACAGATTGCAAGACGAGTAACGCCGGTTATAGTAGTCTAGCAGCAGTATCGACACATACGAGTATACATGACTCGTACGAAGGTATATATATACGCACCAAGTAATCTGTACGGGAGGTACATGTAGTATCGCAGTATGGAATGATGACGGATATCTATTATATGTAACCGTCAATAATGCCAGGCTTCTCACAAAATCTAAACGCCGTCCATGGAGTGACGATTACCCCGTACAACTTCACTTCTCGGTCAGGACTCTTGCCGGGTATGCATCGTCACCGTCGCGGGATTACGGACTATGCACGCACATGTTGATCTGCAAAGAAAAAAAGACCCTGACGTTGCTTATTGTGCAGATGACCCTCCAGCTGGAAGAAGAAGAGATGATCTGAGCGGGGCAACGACCAGCGCGAGCGCAATCATAACCATAACACACGCACACGCACGCGCACATTCCCACGCCTGCGACAATATAATAACCCTTGATGACGCAGTGTGATGGATGAACGGATATCGATATTTGTACACGATACACGCACAAAGAACCAACAGTTCCTCCCCCCCCCCCACACTTCCTTTTTTTTTTCTCCCTCCCCTGCCAAAAGATACAGAAAACAAAAGCAAACACATCTGACCAACCAAGATCTCGTAAAGGGACCGGCAACCACGGAAAGAATGTGACAATCCAACATATACAACACACACACACACACACACACACACACACATATATATATATACACACACACATATATATACACACACACACATATATATACACACACACACATATATATATACACACACACACATATATATATACACACACACACATATATATATACACCCTATACTCCTTCCCCCACCTCCCTCGGGGATGGAGACATACGACAGGGAAGAACATGGAGAGACTTATCAGACCAAGACCAAATCCCTGAAACACCTCATCCTTGTTTTCTTCTGCCTCTTGGTTTTTACGTCCGATTCATACGCCAGGTGCTATGCCACAGGGTTGCAATGCATCCTTGGGAGTCTTTTTACATGGTGATGTCTTCAATCTCATCAGATCAGTTCCCATCAGGTACAACTCTCACGTACTGTGGTGATATCTTTGGGATAAATCAAGAACATCACAAGTTGAGAAGAAACAGAGAAAAAAAAAAAAAAAGTAATTCACATCAATCGACCAATAAGAAGATGATGATGAAACCCCACAAAGTACACTGCCTTGACAATATCTCGAGGAAAGAAGAAAGAAGAAAAACTCTCTCGGACAGCGAGAACCCTGACACAGGCATATTGACACACACATCAAGATTAAAGAAAAAACGCTAGTTTCTTTCCTGACAGGGTAACGTGTGTGATTGATCAAGAGTGAAGAAGGTGGGCGGTGTAGTTCAGAGTTCTAGATCTCGAAAGAATAGAGAGACGGAAAACAAGAGAGAGTGTGTGTGTGAGAGAGAGAGATAGGTACAGGAAAAAAAAAAGATCAAGGAAAGACAAGGAAAGAAAGGGAGAGAAAAAGAAGGACAGAGAAGAAGAGAGAGAGAAGAAAAAACTAATCCTCCTGGTATGAGATCTTGCGCATCTCTCCTAGTCGGTGTCGAGCTGAAGCAAGGGCATTCTCCAACTGTAGAATCTCCACCTATTGTCAAGTAATCAGATGGTCAGTAAAGAAAAAGTCCTCATCCAATACAGAGTACAACCCTGTCAATCCTCTTCTCCCTTCCTTCCTCGTCACAATAACCGGAAATCGGAAATCGGATAGAGGCAGAGAGAGAGGGAGGGAGGGAGGGAGTGGTGAGCGTCGGCGCCAAGCACAATGAATCAACATCCTTTGCACCGCACCATCTCATCACACCCAAGATCCTTGGCGACGTCTTCTCCACTCCTCCTCCTCCTCCTCTTCGTCTCTGGCCCATACACTACTAACACACACACACACAGACACACACACACACACAGACACACACACACACACGCACGCACGCACGCACGCAGTATTTGGCCYCCCCCCCCCCCCCCTCCTCTTACCCGATCTGGCCTCTTGTTTGTGCTGCGGGGGAAGCAGCAGGGGAGGGAAGGGACAGAGAGAGAGAAGGGGGGGAGAGCATGTCCACATCCGTCAAAGACGGCAACAAACATACGCGCCTGGCACACGAGTCTAACAACTCTCCCCATCTTGTCCTTGCACCTCTCTGCTCTCTGCTTTTCCTTTCTTCTTTTTTTTTCTCTTTCTGATGATCGGCGAGTCCGAGGCCACATGGCACATGTTGGGACGTGGCAAGGACAAAAGTGCCTCACGCCCCCCCTCTCTTTCTCTCTGTGCACTTTGTTGGCCGACATCGTACTCCACCCGCCCATATGGACGTAGACGGAAGCGAGAGGACAGAGGCGGAAAGCAAGAAGACAGAGAGAGTGTGTGCGCGTGTGTGTATGTGTGTGCGCGTGTGTGCGTGTGTGTCTGCAAATCATGTACATCATCATCCATGAGTGACATCATGGATACGTAGCAGAGGAAGACCAAAACGACGGGCAGACAGAGAAGACCTCCCGCAGAGATGAAGGGGAGGAAAAGACAAGAGAGGGAAAAGATGAGGGAGAAAAAAGAAGAAAAAAGTGGTCGGGTTGGGTTGGGGGGGAAACATACCTGCTGCTCCATCTCTCGCACCTTAAACTCATGCGCTCCGAGCTTGGAGTAATCGACCTGCTCGTCGTCCTGGTTGCGCTCCCTGATCATGCTCTGCACCTGCCTGACCAGGGCCCTGCAGGCGGCGCCGACCGCCTTGGACGCCTGCTCCAGCCTCTCCTGGCTCTTGGACATGAAGCCCGCCTTGACGCGCGACGCCGCCACCAGCTGGGCCGTCGACGCCGCCACGTCGTTGGACGCGACGATGAGCTGCTCCGGGCTGTTGCGCCCGGACAGGACGCCGTCGGCCGTCTCGATCAGCGTGTTGGTCGACGTCGCCACCGCCTTGGCCGCCGAGATGAGCCCCTCGGTCCACCGGTTGTTCTTCTTGTAAAAGGCCGTGCGGGACGACGAGCCCCGTCCGGCCTGCACAATCTCCGACTGCGTCGCCGTCGCCGCCTTGATCAGCTCCGCGATCGCGCTCGTGATGGCCAGCGCCGCGTCCAGGATCGAGTCGTGCACCTTGACCTCGTACGTCGAGTAGCCGTCGCGCGGCTTGTTGCGCAGCTTCGCCAGGCGTTCCGCCGCCGCCGCGATGGCGTCGGCCGCCTTGGTCAGCTCGCTGTCCACCAGGTCGCCCAGGTCGCCCTTGTTGTTGGCCAGCTTGCCGAACCCGGGCGCGAACGCCTCGACCAGCTTGTTGAGCTTCTGCAGGTTCATCTGCACGTCGTTGTTGCTGTTGATGACCACGTCCGTCTTCTGGAGCGCCTCCATGCCCTCCAGCCGGAAGCTCTGCAGGCTGCGGAAGAACTGGATCGTCGCCAGCGCAGACTGCCGCGCCCCGCCCATCATCGAGTCCATCTTCTTGTCGTCCGTCGCCAGCCGGCTCAGGCCCTTGGTGTTGCTGCACACGTCCGCCACCGAGCCGGAGAAGACGTTGACCGCCCTGATCAGCTCTCCGTGCGAGCTGTTGGGGCCGTCGGCGATGAAGTTGTTGAACGCCGTCGCAAACTCCATGGCCGACGACGAGGCCTTCTCGATCTGGGACAGCACGTACGACGGCGACGCGTTCTGGTTACCAGCCTGCATCGTAGAGTCCATCTCGTAGAGCCCGTCGTCAACCCGCGCGATACCCGACTGCAGCACAGAGTCGATCATGTCGTTGATCTTGTCCAGGTTGGACAAGATGAGCGCGTCAATCTGTCCGTCGAGCGCGCTGTCCGTGACGCCCTGGTTGTTCTTCAGCTCCTCGAGCTCGATAAGCGTCTGGTCCATGCCAGCCTTGTACACCTCGAGCTCCTCCTCCTTCTCGCGCAGGAGCTGCTCCAGGTCCGCGCTGCCGTCGCGCGCCTTGTAGTGTGCCTCCTCGAGAGCCTTGGACTTGATGCGCAGGGCCTCCTCCAGGTCTGCCATCTCGCGGTTGTACTTGGCCAGCATCGTCGACAGCTCGTTGCCCTTGCTGCGCTCCAGGTTGTCCGCCCGGTCAAGCGCCATCCGGAGCTCGCGCTGCAGCTTCTCCAGCTCGTCCTTGCTGCTGCCGCTCGTCCGGTCCTTCTCGTGCAGGGCACGGTCCCTCTCGCGGATCATGTCCGCCAGCTCCAGGTTCTTGGTCTTGATCTCGCGCTCCAGCTTCTCGCGCTTGTCGATCGCCTCCTGCGCGCTCGCCGCCTTGAGCTGGACCGCCTTGAACTTCTGCAGGAGGTCCAGGTGCTCCGTCCGGAGCTGCGAGTACAGCTTCGCCAGCGACTCGTACTTGCTCCGCCACGTGTTGACCTGCTCCTGCAGCGCCTGGATCTGCTCGTCCTTGCTCCCCATCTGCTGACCCAAGCTGTTCTGGATCTGCGACAGCTCGCCCTCCAGCGCCTTGACCCGCTGGTCGTACTGCTGCAGCATCAGCTGGTCCCGCTCGTACTGAGACCGCGCGTTGAAGTTCTCCTGCTCCAGCTCCGCGAGGCGGCCTTGAGTCTGCCACTGCGCCTGCTGCGACAGCAGTGCCTCCTGCTCCTTCCTCTGCTGCTCCGCCAGCTGGCGCTGCTGCTCCTCAAAGTCACGTTGAGCCTGCAGCTGCGCTTGCTGCTGGGCGAGAATTGCGGCCTTCTGCCGCTCCTCCATCACCCGCTGCTGCTCCTCGTATTCCTTGTTCTGTCTGTCAAGCTCGTTCTTCCAGAACTCGGAGATCTCACCGGGCTCGTCCGTCTTCGGCTCCGGCGTGGGGCTGGGGCGTCGCTCTATCTCCTGCTTGGGTCGCGCAGGGAGTGCGGGCGCCTTGTCGTCTTCGGCCAGCAGGTTCGGAGGGTCGTGCGGGAGCTTCGGGATGTTGATCAGGCTGGTGAGGTATCGGAGGTTGGAGCATTCATAGTAGAACCTGACGAGTCGGTAGTGCTGCGCACCGTACCGCTCGCGCAGAGGCTCCAGAGCCCCGTCATCTCCGGTGACTACGTAGTACCGAAACATTAGCCGTGATTCACATTGAGTCTGTAGGGATGTCCAGATAAGGCCTGTGCCACATACTAGAGTGTAGAGCACGCAACATGCTAGTGATGAACTTGTAGATGCCGTAGCTCTCCTGTACTAGCGGCACCAAAGACGAGATCCTGCATTCGTTGTTTCCAACGTGCCTGAAGTGCGAGAAGATCAACTTCTGGAACTGCTCTATCTTGTCCTGCAGAGCCATGAGGTCGGTGATCGTCTCGTATCCCTCGTTGGGGTCGTTGATGGCCTTCAGGCTTATGTATTCCTCGTACTCGAACGTTCCGTTGAATTCCTTGTGCGCATCGTGAAACGAGAGCTTCGCGAGGATGTAGTAGACGTATTCGTGAATCAGAGGGCCGTAGCCGCGGACGCCCTCGCCGTTAATGCCGCGCCTTAGGCTGTCGATCCAACTACGGTGGGCCATGGCTTCTCTAAGGGCGACAACATGGCCTTCCTGAAGCACCCTGTGAATCGTGATGAGGGCCTTGAACGTTTGCACCTCGTCGGCCATGATGGGCTGCCTGCAATAGTCGTCCTCGTTTAGCGTATGATACATGTGTGTAACAGCAACAGCAATCTCGGCCGGCAGCCGGCACCAACGAGATCAAACATACACTTTAACACCGGCCCAGAAGGCCTGCGACGACTTGTGGTCCCATGTGTACACGATACAAGCACGGACGTGCTTGCGCTTCGGCGATATCTCCTCGCTGTTGGTGGCCTTGCGAATGTTGATGGCAAGCTCCTGGTCGGTCCTAGCAAGCGAGCGGCGCATGTTATTAGCACCATGTCATGTACAGCTCTTGCGCGAGTATGCGAATATGGCGCAGGCGAGGCTCCGCCGGGCAACTCACTTGGTGTGTTCCGAACTCCGAAGGGACGTCATGGCGGCGGCGGCGGCGGCGGCGGCGGGTTCCTGAGACCACAAGTGTCCTGCAGTTCAGGAGCAGCGTTGAAAGGAAGACTGAGCGCCCCGGTCGCAATGGAGAGTAGTAGATTGTCTCGGAACTGGGGAGTCCGTTTGAAGCTGAGGCCCAAAAACAAGAGCACGCCAATATCGTATACTCGAAGAAAATGAGGCAGAATCAAAGAATGCCAGAAAGCTTTCGTCAGCTGTTGACGACACCAAAGCAGGCAATGACCCAGCCACAGTTGATTTGCCTCCCGGTCCTACATCACTGGTGGGTCCGCTCTCCTGGATTGGGCCGCTCATCGGTACATGGAAAAATCCGTTCCGTGTAAGGTCTCGTTGTAGGTCCATCCCCAAACACTCGATTTAAATAGGTATGTATTGACATCAGAACTTTCTAGTAGTAGGTACATGTACTTATAGTGTAGGTAGCATATTCGTAGTTGCCGTTGAGAGGTTGATTGCCCTCAGGTTTTCAAACAAGGATGGTGTAATGTGCAGGTCTGATAGTGCGTTGGTATGCCTCCAGAGAATAACAAGGTGTTGTAGCTGGATGAGTAACCTTCGTGGAGATCAGACTGTGGAAATCTAGAGGTCTATGTGAGCTTCACACATCACGCATATTACTGCCACTATCAACTGCTGACAATAGTATTTCCTCATCACAAGGAGCGAGATAGAGTGCGCATAGTGTGTGGTGGGGGGAGGTGTTGTAGAAAAACTGCCCCTCCACCTCATTCACGCCTTACACATATGCCACCACTTTGGGGGTTTCTTGGAGTTCAGGTACACACTAGGATTAAATCATCAAAAGATATCATGGGTCTTTTTTTGTTTATATTTTCCCTACAGACACCGAAATGCAGACCCTTGCCATGCTCATTTCTTTCCCATTCCGGACTGTAATACCCCAAAGAAAAAAAGACGCGCAAGAACCAGCAACCCATTTTTTGTTTTGTTGTTTTTCCTTCCACACACTCTCTCTCACGCTTTAAATAGTCGTCTCGTAAGGGAGAGGGGTGAGGGTCTCGGGGGGGTTGCTGGTGAGCGAGACGGTGTGAGCCTCACGGGGCTGGGCGGGCTGGCGCTTGACCTCGACGGTGGTGCCGGCGGCGCGGGCCTCCCTCTTCTTCTGAGCGTTCTCCTTAACACGCTTGAGGAAGTCGTCACGGGAGCCCGAAGGCTGGACGTGCTCGATGCGGACGGAAATGCGCTTCTCGATGTAGCGGCCCCAGACCTTCTTGTAGATGATGACGCCGACGGCGGCCTTGGCGACGTTGTAGACGACACCAGTCTTTCCGTGGAAGACCTTGTAGGGCATACCCTTCTGGACGGCACCGTTGACCTTGATATCGACAATGTCACCGACACTATATTATTTCCCAGCTGTCAGTACGCTCTCGTTCTTTTTTTTGTGTACAAACATCTCATTTCCTTGCACGTCGTTTGCTATCGAGATCGGGTTGAGAATTCGAGGGGAAGGGGGAGTTCACTGACCGGTAGGTCTTCAGGTAGGTGCTGAGAGGGATCATACCCTTCTTGCGGAAATCCCGGCTGAAGGCATACTGCAAACGACGAGAAAATGTCAGCAAGGTCGGTCAAACGTGAAATGTGGAAGAAGATCGAGGAGATAGACGTACGCGGGTGCCCGCACGCTTTCCGTAAGAGTGAGGCATGGCGTCTTAATTTGTCGAGGACACCGTGAGAAAGGGTATTTGATGGTTGGTCGTGAGGTTTCAAGAATAGCAGAAGGAGATCCTAACACTTTCGGTGTTGTGGATTTCCGCTGCAGTCAAAGGCTTGTGGGTGCGGATCAAATGATGATCCGGGATTTTTCCCTATAATTTTTCCCGCCGCTTGGTAGGGCACAATGTTGTGAGGGCGGGGCAGCGGGCAAGGTCTTAGGGTTCTCATTTGCGTGAGGCACGTGACATAGTTTGACCGCATCTCCAAAAAAAAAATAACCACCCCCACAACACTTGCTCGAATTTCCTCCGCCTTGTGTGTGTGAGATCTTACCAACCGCCAGACATAATCATCTACGGGAGCAAATAGCCAAGTAAGTGCCAACGCAAACTTATTCCAACCCAAAACACCTGTCTCTTTGTCAAAAGAGAATCAAAGACGACGAGTATTAACGAATTGTTTTCTTCAGCATGCCTCCTCGTGCGCACTCCAAGACCGCGCGTGTCCCCAAGCGCCCCTTCGAGGCTGCTCGTCTGTCAGTATCACCGGCCAATGAACTAGAGCTTGTCTCTGTTTAAGTCGTTTGTGACCGAGAAACTGACCCGAATATATAATCCAGGGACTCTGAGCTGAAGATTGTCGGCGAGTATGGCCTCCGTAACAAGCGTGAGGTCTGGCGTGTCGGGTTGACTCTGTCCAAGATTCGTCGTGCTGCCCGGTATGTTCACACGATAGTTCATATCTTTGTCGAAAAAAAATTCATCACCCAGAGGGATTGCGTAGCTAACTGTTTTGTTTTTTCCCAACCACAGTCAGCTCCTTACCCTCGACGAGAAGGACCCCAAGCGCCTCTTCGAGGGCAACGCCCTCATTCGCCGTCTCGTCCGTGTCGGCGTCCTCGACGAGTCGCGCATGAAGCTCGATTACGTCCTGGCTCTCAAGATCGAGGACTTCCTCGAGCGTCGTCTCCAGACTTGCGTCTACAAGCTCGGTCTCGCCAAGTCGATCCACCACGCCCGCGTCCTGATCCGTCAGCGCCACATCCGCGTCGGCAAGCAGATCGTCAACGTTCCCTCGTTCATGGTCCGTCTCGACTCGCAGAAGCACATTGACTTCTCCCTGACCTCGCCCTTCGGCGGCGGCCGCCCCGGCCGTGTCCGCAGAAAGAAGGCCAAGGCCGCCGAGGGTGGCGAGGATGAGGAGGAGGAGGAGGATGACGAGTAAAGAAACAAAAACAAAATAGCATGTACAGCATATGCGTCAAATGAATTGGTTCTCTTCTAATGACCCGGAACGTCTTTTGGGAGTTGAATGCCATTCACATGGGAAAAGGTGTCTCGTCATAGTCTTTCGGCGTTAGCCAGAGGAATAAATAAAAAAAGGAATGATTTTACCATTCAGCTTTTACAGTAGCACACACCAAACCCAATTAAGACGTATCCAATCGTAACACCCATCAACCACCTTGCCCCGTGAGAACGGTTATACCAATATTACAACACTTAATTCCGTACTCATATCTTGTTTTGGATATGTCAAATACAACTAATATCGTGCCAATGCTTTTGTATATTTATTCAATCAGTTCGTCCTTGCCCAGGAACTTGGCCATTGGATCGTTGGCCGCCGTTCTCTTGCGCCTGTACTCCTCCATCTCCGCCTCAGAGACACCGTTGAGCATCTCTTCCCTGGTGCGCTTTTTGGATGCACCACCGTTAGCATCCTTATCGTCGTCACCAGCAGAATTTTCCTCCTTCTTCTCCTCCTCCTTGTCTCCCTTTTCTTCTTCCTCTGCAGCTGGGGGAGCTTCACCCAGATTGGCTCCTGAGCGCTGCTTCTCTGCCGCCTCCCAGGCTTGCTTGCCTTCTTCGCCCGTACAGTAGCTGTTCTTGACAAACGAGTGGCAGCAAGAGTATCCCCACTTGAAATTCGACCACCAACTTCCCCAGACCGAGGTGTGGTTGTTGATGAGGACGTCCTCGGCGTACTTTGACTTGGCCTTCTTCCTGGGCGCGCCCTTGATCAAGCCAGCCTCGTCGTACTCGACAAAGGATTCCGACTCGGTCACCGTCATGTTTCTCAACGCGGCGGGCATGTCCTTTTGATCCGTGCTGCCGTACTTTTCCAGAAGCTTCCTCTCCCTCTCAGCACGCAGCTTCTCCGTTTGCTCGGCCTCCTTCTTCCTGTAAAACTCGCCTGCCGTAGGGTTGGCCTGTAGGTGCTGTGATGTGTCGCCGCTCCTCTCCTGAGCCTCCCAGGCGTACCGCTGCGCCTTCTCAAAGGCATCAGCGTCGCCTGCGGAGCGCAGAAAGCCCTCCTCGGCGAACAGATCCGCGCTCGTATCCTTGGTCGCGCCGCTGTCGACAAGGGAACGGGTCTTGGGGTCGTATTTCGCCGACTCCAGATCGAGGTTGAGGAGGTACTTGGCTGTATCTTCTCGTATTCGCAGCTGACGTGTGGCTGTGCTCTGGTGCTTGCTCATGTCGTTCTCTTCAGCGTACTTGTCGCCTCCGTCTTCCTCCTCATCGCCGCCGTCATCCGACTTCTGTACTCGCTTCCGTAGTTCTTCCATCTGGTTGAAGTCTTCGACCACGTGACGGTACTCCTTCGTGTCATAGCCGTTCCAGCGATCGCGCTTGGCGTCCCATCCAAGCTTGACGTCCTGGATGACTTCATCTGCCTGGATGTCTTTGCCCGTCCACTTAGCGCCTTTGGCTCTCGGCCGACTGAGGCAGTCCTTGACCTTGTGCGTCATGGCGCCGCAATTCTCGCATGCTCCTTTGCGGAATTTGGTGGCAGCCGGTCCAGCCTTCTTGCCGCGGTCATACCATTGCGACTTCTCCTTCTTCTGCTCTCGGCGCTGATGCTTGAGGTAGTCATTGTCGTCTTCGTCGTCGCCGGCATAAAAGGGACGTTTACTGATGAAAGAGGGGATGTAGATGTTCTCTTCCTTCGTTGCGGGTCCCGTCTCGGGCCTTTTCGTGACCGGCGCAGGCGGAGGAGGAGGAGGAGGAGGCATGATGGCGGTAGTGGACGCGGTGACTATGATTGTTTGCGACAATGATCCTCCTTGGTGCCAAACCAGACACCGGAGAGCACAGACACAGGGTCCTAGGTCTCTCAGACGAGGCGCTATTGTTCACGGGGACAAAAGAAAGATAAGATTCGCGCAACGGGGACGCAGTTTGAGGATTGGGTTGCGTGATGCATCAACAAAAGATTCGTAGGCTCAGAAATGGCAGTGCTAGTGCTATCGAGCAGGTTTGTCGCACGTGACTTCGTGACGTAGAGACACACCCAGGAATGAAGTGCAGTCGCGTCATTGACAAGCACCGTCTCACTCTATCCGCATTAAAAGAATCCTCGTCCTACAAGAACGGTGGCCGGACGGCATCTGGCCCCATGTCTACAGATGGAAAAGCACTATGAAGGACAAGGAGTTGTTCCGGGTCAGGCTGAACTGCATCGATCACTATCAAGCTACAGCGACGCGTTATGACCCCCAGCTTCGCAACGACATCCGGCCCTCCCAAGATTCCAAAGGGCCCAAAGTGCCTGTAATAAGAGTATTTGGATCGACACAAACTGGCCAGAAAGTATGCGCTCACATCCACGGGGCCTTCCCCTACCTGTTTGTGGAGTATGACGGGAGCTTGGCCCCCGAGGATGGTATGTGAACCTCTCAAGAACGTAAGTGGCAGCATCTTCTAATGCCTATCGTGATGATAGTTGGTTTATACATCTACCGCCTTCACATGTCCATCAACCACGCACTTTCCGTGAGCTACAGGAAGGATCAGCATGGCGATGATCCGCAATTTGTAGCCCGAATCACGCTGGTCAAGGGCGTGCCCTTCTACGGCTACCACGTCGGATATCGATTTTTTCTCAAGATATACATGTACAATCCCATCGTCATGACTCGTCTTGCCGACCTCCTTCAGCAGGGCGTCATTATGAAGCAGATCTTTCAACCATATGAAGCCCACTTGCAATACTTGCTGCAGTTCATGATTGACTACAATCTGTACGGATGCGACTATCTCGACTCACGCAAGGTACGCTTCAGGACGCCTGTGCCAGAACCGAACCACGACGGTCTCTCTCCGCATATGTGGCACTCCCAGTCGATATCCCCTGAGCTAGTCACCGACGACCTGTCCTTGCCACGCGTCAGCCACTGCTCTATAGAGGTCGACATTTGCGTTCAGGATATCGTCAACCGAAAGACGGTAAAGGAAAGACCTCTTCACCATGATTTCATCGAACGCAACAACCCCTTGCCCGACGACGCCAAGCTAGTCTCCAGTATGGCAGGGCTGTGGAAGGATGAAGAGAAACGAAGAAAGCGTCAAATGGGTCCCTCAAAAAAGCCCAACAGCAGTCCATTTCCGCCTGAGGCCCTCGTCACAATGTCTGCAGACCCTCGCCAATCGCAACAATCAATGGGCTGGATAAACGAGGAAGAGTACAGAGCCGAGGTCCAGAAACTTGTCGAGGATGAAGAGAAATCCTTGAAAGAGGATGTCACTTTTGATAGTTTCGCAAAGCCAACCGCCGGTCAAGAAACTATCAAAACAGCTCTACAGTCTGTTGAAGACCTCTACCCATCGACTCTTCTGCCGATCCTCGGACTGCCAAATCTTTCACAAGAAGCTTTCGATCTCACTAGCAGTATCGAGGTTGACGAGAAGAACATCACACAGGTTCAAGTTGGCGACGAGGACTTCTTTCAAGATGATTCCGATGAAGAAGAGGCACTTCGGCAATTGGTCGAAGAGAGGTCAACGAAGACCACTAGAGATACACCTGCTCGAGACCCAAAGCTAGCCGCTCAAGATTATGATCCACCTTCACCACTGAGTGACGAAACACCCATTCGAGATCGGGAGTTACCCCTGGGCGTTTGTATCAGCGGACTTCAGACGGGACAAGTTCCGGAAATCCCCATAAACCAGGAGCTTTTAGATGCCGCCGAAGAGGGATGCTATATATTCCCAAAGAGGAAGCCAGGGAAAATAGGTCCAGTTCCCGTATTTTCTCTGAAACGCGCAGCTGAAGGGTCACCCGACAGTCCGGGCATCGCGAAGCGTCCAAAGGTTTCATCTGCGACATCGCCGACACCTGGGCCACCTCCTGGCCAGGATGATATGTCTCTGTCCCAAAAGAAACACTCTGATACTCTTGCCATCAGAAGTCAGTCATCACCAGAGGATTTCCGGTCAGCTCAAAGACCTGGAGATACGCCTAAGCGCGTGTTGGATTTCGCCATTGTCAAGGGACCCAGCCCCAGTGGTGCTAGTCCAAGACCTCGGGGGAGCCAAAAACAGTCATCACAGCCTGATGAAACGCCGACAGGTGCAAAGCAAGTTAGACTTGGACCAACAAGCTCTTTTCTTGGCTCAGACATGGACACCTCATTCGGACCTTTGTCTTCGCCCCATCGCTTAGGTCTAGCAGAGATGGAAAATCAATCACAGCAACTCGTCCGTACAGCGGCCAGCTCTTCGCAGGCCTCGAGGACGTTTGTCTTTGCGGCTCGTCCGCCAAATCCCGCATCCGCCATGGCTTCTCTACGGGATTATAACATACCAGAGGTAATATATCGGGATGCATTCTACAGCGTGGAGAAGGATGTCCCTCCCCAGCCTCGTGAGTACGCCGGACGTGAATTTCGCCTCGAGGGCAACACCGCTCCATTCCTCCCGCCGTTTGATCCCAGTGGAAACTCGCCTGCAACATGGGGTGAAAAAGACCCTGATCGCACATTAGACAAGACGGTATTGCAGGCCGGCCTAAGGCAACAGGTACGGAGCTGCTCCTGGAGGAGCTGGGAGCTGGGTAAACCACCGCCTACATACGATGAGGTGGCTGACTGGTGGAAGGCAGAGCAGAAGAAGGTCATGGAGCGCAAGCAGAAAGGGGTCGGTTATCAAGCAATGCCAAACCGATGGCTATCTCAAATTGACGGTCCAACGCAAAAGAATAAACACGGCTTTGCTTTCTCAGAAAAACAGAAGTCGACAAGCGTTCAACATGAGGTTCAATACATGAGTACGATGAGTGTGGAAATCCACATCAACTCACGAGAAAAACTTGTGCCCGACCCGGAAGAAGACGAGATTCAGTGCATATTCTGGTCATTGAAATCAGACGAAGCGGCTCTGGACAGCCAAGATCCAACAGCGGCAATACAATCAGGCATAGTCGTGCTGTCCGCTGATGGCGTGGTGGCGCGGCGAGTCCAGCAAATGAGCAAAATTCCTGTCATTGAGGAGAACTCAGAGCTGGGCCTCATGGTACGGACGATGGAGATTGTCCGGGAGCATGACCCAGACGTCTTGACTGGGTACGAGGTGCACGGAAGCTCGTGGGGCTACATGATTGAGCGGGCAAAGGTCAAATACGACTACGATCTCTGCGACGAGCTATCGCGCATGAAGAGCCAGTCGCACGGGAAGTTCGGCAAGGCCAATGATAGCTGGGGGTTCACCAATACGTCATCCATCCACATCACGGGGAGGCACATGATCAATATATGGCGTGCTATGCGAGCAGAACTCAACCTCCTCCAGTACACGATGGAGAACGTCGTGTGGCACCTCCTGCATCGAAGAATCCCCCACTACTCGTGGCAGACACTCACGACGTGGTACACCAGCGGCCGACCGCGGGATCTGAATAAGCTGCTAGATTACTACCAAGTGCGCGCGCGCCTCGATATTGAGATACTGGAGGCCAACGAGCTGGTGCCTCGGACGAGTGAGCAGGCCAGACTGCTGGGGGTCGACTTCTTCTCCGTGTTCTCGCGTGGGTCGCAGTTCAAGGTCGAGTCCATCATGTTCAGGATCGCCAAGCCGGAGAATTTCCTGCTCGTGTCGCCCAGCCGTAAGCAGGTCGGCGGGCAGAACGCGCTGGAGTGCCTGCCGCTGGTGATGGAGCCGCAGAGCTCGTTCTACACGAGCCCGGTCCTGGTGCTCGACTTCCAGAGCCTGTACCCGAGCGTCATGATTGCGTACAACTACTGCTACTCGACGTTCCTGGGGCGCATCACCAACTGGCGCGGGACCAGCAAGATGGGCTTCAGCGAGTACAAGCGGCAACAGGGGCTCCTGGCGCTGGTCAAGGACCACATCAACATCGCGCCCAACGGCATGATGTACGTCAAGGCGTCGATGCGCAGGTCCCTGCTGGCCAAGATGCTGACGGAGATATTGGAGACGCGCGTCATGGTCAAGAGCGGGATGAAGAAGGACGGGGACGACAAGCGGCTGCAGCAGCTGCTCAACAACCGGCAGCTGGCGCTCAAGCTTCTGGCCAACGTGACGTACGGGTACACGTCGGCGTCGTTCTCGGGCCGCATGCCGTGCTCCGAGATCGCCGACAGCATCGTGCAGACGGGGCGCGAGACGCTGGAGCGGGCCATCGCCCTGATCCACTCGGTGGAGCGCTGGGGTGCCGAGGTGGTGTACGGTGACACGGACAGCCTGTTTGTGCACCTGAAGGGCAAGACGCGCGAGCAGGCCTTCGACATCGGGATGGAGATGGCCAAGGCGGTGACGGAGGTGAACCCACGGCCGGTCAAGCTCAAGTTCGAAAAGGTGTACCACCCGTGCGTGCTGCTGGCCAAGAAGCGCTACGTCGGGTACAAGTACGAGAGCCGCGAGCAGACGGAGCCCGAGTTCGACGCCAAGGGAATCGAGACGGTGCGCAGGGACGGCACCCCGGCCGAGCAGAAGATCGAGGAGAAGGCCCTGAGGTTGCTCTTCGACACGTCAGACCTCAGCCGCGTCAAGTCGTACTTCCAGCAGCAGTGCGACAAGATTATGCGCGGCGCCGTGTCGGTCCAGGACTTCTGCTTCGCGCGCGAGGTCCGCCTGGGCACCTACTCGGACAAGAGCGCGTCTACGGCCCCGGCAGGCGCCCTCATCAGCACCAGACGCATGCTCCGGGACGCGCGCGCCGAGCCCCAGTACGGCGAGCGCGTGCCCTACGTCGTCGTCACCGGCGCCCCGGGCGCCCGACTCATCGACCGCTGCGTGGCCCCCGAGGATCTGACCGCCAACCCCCACTGGCGCCTAGACGCAGAGTACTACATGACCAAGAACCTCATCCCCCCGCTCGAGCGCATCTTCAACCTCGTCGGGGCAAACGTCCGCTCCTGGTACGACGACATGCCCAAGGTACAGCGCATCATCCGTAATGTCTCCTCCGACCCTCGTCGCAAGACGACCTTGGAATCCTACATGCGCTCAAACCACTGTCTCGTCTGCGCCAGACGTTTCACCTCTCCGTCTCCTTCCTTCGCAGATAGCCGGGACGACAATCTCGAGAATAAAAACAGCATGCTATGCCCCCCCTGCCGCTCGTCGACGGCAAGATCCCTCATCAGCCTGCAGGCCCGTCTATCGACAGAGCAGCGCCGATACCGAGACGTCCTGTCCGTGTGCCGCTCCTGCTCCGGCCTGCCGCCCCTCGACCACGTCTCGTGCGATAGCAAGGACTGCCCCGTCTTCTGGACGCGCACGAAGCAGCTCGCCACTCTGAGGCAGGAGACTGCCGTGACGGAGCCTGTCATTCGAAGTCTAGTCCAGTCTATCGACAGCTCGGCTTTGGAGTGGTGACCTTTCTCTCTCACCCGCTCAGACCTTGCATTGCAAAACTTGCAAATCATAAAAATCATACTGTCACGACTTTGATGAATGATGATTTTTTTTATCTCCTTCAACAGTTCGACATTACACAAACTCACATTGCCCGCAAGGACAACCCATACAACCTAACTCTTTAAAAGCACTACC
>NW_023336206.1:74262-145310 GCF_012550715.1 Geosmithia morbida
TGGGGTTGTTTTTCCTCCATCTTTCGGTGACCCGCTGATAATCACATGCTCACAAACAGCAAATCATTCGCCGTACATACAGGTTATATATATCACGAGCCAATATGTATACAATGATGCTACAATTCATATGTGCCCAAACGCCCCGCTCGAAAAAGAAAAAAAAATCCGCGCTATGAAAATGGTAAAAGCCAGTCCAGTCTACATTGTTTTCGTATGTGTGTGCTTTACGCTTTTCGTATCCGGTTGACGGTCTTTCTCTACAACAGCAGGAGTGGCAGCAGCAGCATCATCCTACTTGTCCTTGTCCTATGGAGAAGCCTTCTCCTGAGAAGAGTCGCCAGTGTCCTCGTCTGGGGTGTCATCCATCCATCTCGAGAGACCCTCGTCGTCGTCACTGCTTGACAGGTCCTGGTCGGGCTTCGATGCTGACACTGACGCTGTCTCCTGAGGACCATCATCGCCTGCCGTTCCTCGAATCTGAGCCTGCATAGTGGAGCTCTCCTCACCTGTGCCATCCTTGGGGGCAGCCTCCCGTCCACCGTCGCTCTCCTTGGACGCAGACGCGGGATTCGTAAGAGGTAGACTCGTCTGAGACGCAGCGGCAGCCTTAGATAGTGCCTTAGAGGGAGATGACGACGAAGCTCTTTGTGGTACATCGGCAACCTCTTCCATGACGCCGGCTGCCTCCAGCTCAGACGACGAGTCGTACCCGTCGCCCTCCTGGAAAGCCGGCGTCTCGGGGTCCGATTCATCAGGCGCTGCCACGACTAGTATGCTCTGCTCCTCGCCTTCGTCCTCGAAATGGCTGTTCTTCTTGCGCCTTCTCCGCTGGCTCCCGTCATTCGGTGTCCCCTGATGATGGTGAGCCATGTTCGACTCGTGGGCTGACGCACCGGGAGACATCGCCTGGGTCGAGGACGGTCTGCGCTTGGGGACGGGGATGGGTGCAATCTTCGTCTTTCCGCTGGTAGGGCCGGGGAGGGGCGTCCCCGGGGGTGGGAACGGCTGCCCACGCCCCATGGGTTGCGACAGGTCGACTTGCGGGCTGCTGGAGCCGTCACCATTCTTGCGCCCATCCTTTTGCCGCTGGATGGCATTCCACCCCCACTGTCTCGCCTGGGCTGCAGCATTGGTGACAGCCGCCAGCGTGTTCTTCTTCTGGGTCTGGATGCGGTTGCCGTTTCCATTCCCGTTGCCGTTGCCGTTGCTGTCATCGGCCCCTTCACCCTTGAGAGACGTCGTAGACGTGCTGCCCTCTCCCTTCATTGTGAAATTGCGAGGAAGAGTAGACGGCGCGGGCCGTTCCTTGAGCGACTTCGATGACCTAGGAGACTGTGCGCCGCTGCCACCTACATCTCCACCCGTCGAGGTAGAGCTGACCGAGGACGCCGTATTCCTCCTCTGCTGCGAGGTGGTTGGCACGGGTGTCTTGTCCGCATCGTTGCCATTGCCTTTAGCTCCATTCTTTGGAGTTGAGACACCGGACGAGTGGCTCGCCTGCTTCTGATGCTGAGGAGGCGGGTTTTTTGCCGGCGAGGTGCCCGGCGTGACGGCCGGCGATGACTCCTGCGACCGCGAGTGCAGCGCAGCCACGTAGCTGGTAGCGTGATCCGGAGGCGAGGTCGACGGACGGTAGATATCGGCGTGGGCGGCGTCCGTCCCGACAACAGGCGTCGTGGCCTGGCTGAGATTCTTGGGCGAGGGGGCTACTGCGGCCGCTGCGGCCGCTGCGGCTGCTGGTGCAGGCGGTGCAGGTGCGGATGCGGGCGAGGGCGCTGGTTTCGTCTCGAGGCTGGTCGAGGACGCCGATGCGGGAGACTTGGGCGTCTGGTTGCCAGTGTTCTTGCCCATCCTCCTTCCAAACAGCCCTGTGCCTGCAGGCTGGGATTTCGATTGGGCAGGCATCTCGGTGATGGGCACGCTGTAGCTCTTCTCAAGCGGCAGCGTCGGGGACGGCAGGTGCGCCTCATCGCCAGGTCCGGGCGATGTAGCAGCAGAAGCGCTCTTCTCGGCACGGTCCACGCCATCGGCATTGCCACGTCGAGCCGCCGCCGAGGCAGAGGACGGGGCGCCTTTGTGATCAGAACCCGTGGCCACATTGTCGTCTCCCTCGAATATACCACCTCTCCACTGCTTGTGCTCCGTGTTGAAGAAGGGGAGGTCGTCCCAGAAGGGCTGGACCAAAGTCTCGGCAACCACCTCCTTGATACGGTTCTCGATCTGGCGCAGAATGGGCGCGTAGGTGATCTGCCTGGCGCTGACGACCGGCTCAATCCTCATCTCCATCTTGGGCATGGTCTGGAAGGAGTGCCAGAGGCGGTTGCTGGGCGGGGGCTTGATCTTGAAGAGGATGTGGCCCTCGATCCTCTTGAGCGTGACCGAGAGCACCAGGTTGACCTCGCGGGCTTTGAAGCGCGCGCCCAGGTCGATCTTGGCCGTGGCCACCACCTCGATACGGAAGTTACCCGAGTACTTGACGTCGGCTTCGGAGACATACTCGCCCTCGACGTTCAGGTCCTTGAGCTTCAGGTTGGTGAAGTAGGGGGCGGCCTCGCCCGTGTCAATCTTGCTGATGGTGATGCTTTTGAGGAACGACGGTCGGTTGACACGCGAGATCTTCTTGGTCATCTTGTCCGATATGTAGTTCTCGAGGTCCTTGGTCTTGTAGACGCTGAGGAAGACCCTGCCCAGCAGGGCGTTCAACCACCTCGTATGCAGGTGGTCCTCTGTCGAGTGCAGCTTCTGGACGAGGGAGATGACGTCCTTGACCTGGAAATTCTTGGGGGATGGGACCTTCATGGTGGCACCAAACGACTGCTCCTGGTTCCGGAGCAGGGCGAAGTAGAAGTCCTCCTTGGCGGAGCAGTTCTCGGAGAAGAGGTAGAAGGGCTTGGACACCTGAGCGTCGGGGGCCTGGTCGATGCCATCAGTCCTCCTCGAGAGGCACAGGGCATTGCGCTTGATGAACAGCTCGCCCTCGGGCGTGGGGTCCCCGCCCGAGTAGATGCTGACATTGTGATGGGCGAGGGAGATGACGTGTCGGACCTCGATCTGCTCTTCGTCGTCGAACAGCATCAGATGGCCGTGCCTGCATTCCTCGTCAGTCGCCGCCAGTGATTCCTCTCTCCTCTGCCCCTTCCCGAGACGTACCTGAGCACCAAGTAGAACACGTTGCCCGCCCTCTTCGGCCTCTGATTCATGCTGTTATTGTCGACCGGTCCGGCCGGTCCGGCCTTGCGATCGAAGAGGCTCCTGTACATTGTCTGGTAGACGCTAGGGCTGGGTGCGGCCACCGTGGTGCTTCCCACCGGCGTCGGCCTCTCGATGGGTTTCGCATTGATCCCCATGGGCGTGTACTCTCTGCACACGGCAAAGTAGCCGGCCGATACATCAGGATAGTCTGTGGCAGCACCAGCCCCAGCCGGCGGCTTATCGGAGCCCAGGTCGCTCTTCTTCTCCTTCTTCTCCTTCTCCTTCCTTCTTGCCTCATCGAGGGCCTCGGTTTCATCTCCAGGCTGCACTAAGCTATCTTCATCGTGCCGTTCCGGGCTGCCGCCGCTGCGGGTCGTGGTGGTCGACGAGGGGTCCGGTCGGTACGGGAGCGTATAGGTGGCATGGAGGTAGACGGCGAGGAGGATGAGAGGGATAAAGGTGATGCCACCAAAGAGGTAAGCTAGCAAGAAAGATAACCAGCTCCCCATATCTCCCTCTGAGGCGTTGGGTTGTCGTTGCTGCTAACCCTCTCGATGTCTCTCTCTCTCTGCCGTGCAAGAGGAGCAGATCGGTGGGGGGGGTGCAGGTGGACGGTTTAGCTGAGCGTCACCACCTCGGTCCAACGTACAAGTAAGCAAGACGGATCGAAGCAAGCGGGGAAGAAGGAACAGGAACAGGGAGGGAAGCACAACACGGCCACGAGATGGACTGCTAATGAAGAGAGAAGAAGAGAGGATTGTACGTGTAGAGAAGGAGCATGTAAGGGATACGAGAAACGAAACAGAAGTGGGATTCAACAGCTTGTGCTTGTGTTGGTAACGACCAACTCCAATGAGAGAGGTCCACGGGAGGCACAACCTGGAAACCCGTCCAGGGCAGGCACGGCGGGACCTTGTACGTCATGTGATGTGGGCCTTCTGAGCCAATTACGGTTTAGTGAGATTGTAGGGGGTTTCGATTACCTGGACGAGTACCTATACGAGTACCTGTACGGCTGCCTGTACGGTTACCTGTATGGCCTGTAAGGGTACCTATACAGCCTGCACGATCACCTGTACGGTTACCCGTACTGGGACTAAGCCGGGCAGACCAGATAAACGTCACAGCGTCACTGACATTTCATCACCCCCCAAGACCTTTTTTACTCCATCGTGCCAGCCTTGTATATAAACATGTCCAGACATACGAGAAGAGACACGAGCAACGGAAGTGATTTCGCGAGAGTTGTAATATTCAAGAAATAGTTTATGTAAAGAAACAAAGCACAATTCATTTCAGTCATAACCATCCGGAGAGAAGAGGGAAAGGGGGGTGAAGCCCGAAAACCCAAGGTCTCCTCCATCCCCATTCTTTTTTTTTCTCCTGTTTCCTGTTTCCTGTCTCCCACTCACTTCCGTTCACTCCTCATACAAGGGAATCCCCATACAATCTGCGATGCAAAAGGTTGTGATTCAGATCTGGTATCTCTTTTTTTAAACTTCTGCTGAGTAGAAGTAGGGGGGATGGACAGAGTGCTGCGGTTGGAGCTTGGAATTTCGTATCTTCTTTTTCACTTTCGAGTAATATCGGGAGACCGAGAATACAGAATATGACGAGAAGAAAGTAGCAGCAGAACGAAAAAGTGAGGATGAGAAAACAAAAAAAAAAACGCCCCACTGGTACAAGAAAAGATTATTATACCCAGGCCGCTGGTTATCTCTCCAAGTATATAAAACGGTGCAGAGGAGGATATGAGTAAGAGGGGAAGAGACGAGAATGAAAGGAGCAAGAGAATGAGAGTAGCAGTACGCCTATAAACGAGGCTGAGAAAGAGAAAAAGAATGCAATGACAGGGATGAGACAAGTTTTTTTATAACAGAGTGGAAAGGAAAGGAAAAGAGAGTGAATGACTGGAGAGATTATATGTTGAGGTTGTGGTGTTTGATATAGTAGTTGTTTGTTCTCGACAAAAGGAAAAACCGAAATGTTCGTCAGGTTCGTTAATAAACAAGAAAAGAAAAAAAGAAAAAGAGCTGAAGACCTTGAGACAGGTCAAAGAGATGAGGGGGGAGAGGGAGGTTGAGAGTGAGAGTGTAAGGGGAGAGGGGGAGAAGGGAAGAAAACAAGATATCATGCCCTGGATCGAACAGACGACGCCATGGGTGTACTCGTTGCCGAATGGTCATGGTGACTATAGCCGGGACGTCCTTTCTTCGTCAGAGTGCCGACGTCGTGTTTACCTGTTGATTTGTCAGTCAGTATTTGCAAATCTTCTCGTCTTGGCCTAGTTGAGGGGCGCGCGCGAGAGAGAGATAGAGAGAGAGATACTTACCATCACAGCATGCCCTGACATTCTCCAACTTATCGGCCTCCCTATCTTGCCTCTCAATCATCTCACGAAGATCCTCTGCGCTGTCGTGTGTGTCGCTAGTCTGGTAGATGGCGTGGTCCTGGTTCACCGAGGCCGCACCGCTCCGACTCCGCAGGCTGGATAGGGTGCCCGAGAACTTGGACCCTCCCGTCCTCCAATAGCCGCTGAGCTTGCCTATCGAAGACCTCTGGCTCTGAGGCGTGGTGCGCTGCTGCTGGCTCTGCTGCTTCTTTGAGGGGGTGAGGGTGGGGATGGCGAGAGTGTCTGCTGCCGGCGATGGTGCTCCGTACGCGGGGGTCGGCGACCCAGAGTTGTATGATGACGAGAACGACGGAGGGGGTCGCGGTCGGTTGTGGCCCGAGGCGGCATGCTGGCCGAACGGGGGGTTGAACTCGTCCACGTCCTCCTTGGTGATGTGACCGGCCACGTCCTCGGCGTCCGACTGGCTGTCGGCCGTGTTGGTGCGCAGCAAGAGGTACGACAGGGCGTTGAACCACGTCTCGTGGCGCTGACCCGTCGTGCAGGTGAACTTGATGGTGCGGCCAGTCGAGATGATGATCAGGCTCTTGCGGTGCAGACCGGGAGGCATGGGGTTGTCGTCCGTCACGACGCGCACCGCCTCGATGGGCACGCTCTTGGCCTTGCGTTCCGTCCTCCCGGCCGTCGTAGGGTCGCTGTCGCTCCAGTACAGGGTCCGGGTGTACGGGTGCACCCAAAAGTATCGGCGGTGTCTCTTCTCCGACATGTCGGCCCTGCCCGTCTTGCGGGTGTACTTCCATAGGTACTCGCCAATCATGGTCTGCGTGATGGCCTGGATCATGCGCGGGTCCGTGTTGGGTCCCAGACCCGTCGGGTCCATCATCTCGCCAGGGCGCATGTTGAACCGGCTGTCCAGCTCCGACACGAATGACGAAACCGACGACTGCCGCGAAAGCAAGGACGACTCCCGGCCGTTGCCCTGCGCCGGGTGGTGGCTATGCTCTACGCGGAGAGCAGGCGTAGTCCGGATCGTGGTTACCGGGCCCTGCTGGCTCGGCGTCGTCGGCCGTGTGTTCTCCTTATCCTTCTGCTGCTGCTGCTGCTTCAGGACAGAGGCGGGCCATAGGGGAGGTCCCATGTTGCCCTGCCTCGACGACGCACCGCCGGCCGAGCCTGCCCGATTAGCCTCGACGAGCGACCCGCTGTCCGAGAAGCCTCCGTCCGGACTCTTGCCCTTGTTGGGCGTCGGGCTGCCGGTACGTTCCGGGGAGCGGTGGACGCGGACGGTGCCCGTGGTACCGGACGTGTCCACGCTGGCGGCAGACAGCTGCCTGGAGTGGAGGTTGTGGGTGGGGCTAGCGGAGGGCTGCCGAGACTTGGGTGGCAGTAGCATATGGTCGATGGCCTTGGATGTCAAGGAAGTCTGGGCACCCTGATCGCTGCTCGTGTACGGCTTCTTGGCGGGGGAGCGGGGGGCGCCGGGGTTGGCGTTGGCCGAGATCTCCTTGAACGGCTGCCTCGACGACGGAGGCGCTCCCTCATCCTGCTCCCGCTCCTCTCCTCCTCCTCCTCCCACCGACTGCCGCGTCTCGTCCTCGGCAATGATGGGTGTGACTTTTCTGGCCTTGACCGAGCCCAGAAGGCTCTTGCTTCCCGGCACCACTGCCTCGGGCTGCATCTCCCTATCCTTGGGCAGGACGAAGCCATCACGCCACGGGCTTCTGGGTGTGAGGGGTCTCGTCTCAACCGACGAGATGGAGGTGAAGCCGAAGTCGGGGAGCTGGTCCGCATCGATGGGAACCATAGGCTCGACCGCCTCTCCAGTGATCGAGGAGAGCACCAGCCTAGGCGGCGGCTCCACGACGGGAGCCACATTCTCCGCCGCAATGGAAGACAAGCCGAGAGTGGGGGGCGTAGGCGGCGGCTCCACGACGGGAGCCACATTCTCCACCGCAATAGATGAGAGGCCGAGGGCCGGCAGTGCAGGCTCTGGCTCGGCCACAGGCTCAACCTGCTGCGTCAAGAGGGTGGAGTAGCCCAGGGGAACAGGCTCGAGGATCACCTCGGGCTCCGCACGGGGCTCGAGGTACTCCGAGTAGATGGCGGACAAGCCTAGTTCGGGCATCGGCACCACCACCTCAGGTTCGGCCACAGGCTCGAGATACTCCGAGTAAATTGCTGACAGGCCCAGTTCGGGCGCGGGCGCGGGCACCGGCTCAGGCTCAACCTCGGGCTCAGCCACGGGCTCAACGGTTTCCACGACGAGGTCCGTGAATGTGAACGCCCGTAGCTTCTCCTCGATCTCTTTGTTCTTCCTCTCCTCCTCCTCCTCCTCTTCCTTCTGCTTCCTCTTCTGCTCCTCTTCCTTCTCGTCCTCGTCCGAGTGGCCCGTCAAGGCTGCAGCGGTGCCGGCGACACCCGCGGCACCCGCGGCCAAGGCCGCAGCCGCCAGCGTGCGGCTGTGGTGCTCCGGCTCCGGCTCAGGCTCCTCGACAGGCTCAATCTGCTGGCCCAGCACGTCCGACATGGACAGGGCAGGTAGCGGGGCAGCAGGCTCAGCCTCAGGATCGACAATCTCGGCGAGTATCGACGTCAGTGTGAACGCCGGGTGAGGCGTGACAGGCTCCTCGACAGGCTCCACGTGCTCCACACTGAGGATGGACATGGACAGCTCCGGCAGAGGAGTCTCGGGCTCCTCGACAGGCTCCACGTGCTCCGCGCTGACGACAGACAGCGAGAGTGCAGGCGGCGGCGTCTCGGGCTCCTCGACGGGCTCCACGTGCTCCGCACTGAGGACGGACATGGACAGCTCCGGCAGGGGAGTCTCGGGCTCCTCGACAGGCTCCACGTGCTCCGCGCTGACGACAGACAGCGAGAGTGCAGGCGGCGGCGTCTCGGGCTCCGCAACGGGCTGCAGGTCCTCTGCAGAAATGGTCGAGAGGCTGAGTGCCGGAGGAAGCACCACCGGTTCGGCGACGGGCTCGACCGCCTCGATCACGACCGACGTGAAGCCGAGGACGGGAGGGACGTAAATCTCCTCACGGGGTTCGACCGTCTCCGACTGGATGGTCGAGATGCTAAGATTGGGAATCTCGGGCCGTATGGGGTCCGTCATGGCACTGCTGTCGACCATGATGACCTTGGGCAGGGGAGGTAGGGCGGGGACGGGGGAGGCGGCGCGACGCGTGGATGCGGGGGTGAGAGACCTGGTGCTCCTCCGGCTGGGCGTGAGAATGCCGACCGAGTCGTCTTCGCTGTCGTCAAAGTCCTGGAGCTCGGCGAACAACGTCTGGCCACCCGAGGCGATGGGTGTACCGCTCGCCACACTGACGGGGCTGCTGCGGAAGGCAGGCTCCTCGCTCCCCTGTCGCGAGCTGCGACTCATGGAAGCACGGCCGAGTTGAAGGCGGCTTCTCTTCGAGGAGAGGGTGGCCGTCGGGGTCCTGGGCATGGAGTACTGGTCGAAATCATCCTCGTCGGCGGATGTGGATGCGGTGCTATCGAACGAAGGTCGCGACGCGTGCCTCGACAGGCCTGCGGGCAGATTGGGCGTCCTCATGCCGCCAAAGCCCTTGGTCGTCTCAGTCTCGGTGGCGGCACCGTCATCTTCGTCATCGTCATCCTCGTCGCTGAGAGACACGCCCTCGTTGCCAGTCTGGAAGTCGTCCGTCTCTGTGGCGTGCTCATTAGCCGTCTGGAAGTCGTCCGTCTCCGTAGAACGCTCGTTGGCGGTCTGGAAGTCGTCCGTCTCCGTGGCACGCTCATTGGCCGTCTCGAAGGCGGATTCGCTAGCATCGTTGGCTGTGTCGAAGTGATCATAGATGTCAGACGCGTCGGTCTGGTAGGCTCCGGGCATGAGGGAAACACCGCCACCGGCAACGGAACCGGCCGGGACTGCCGCAGTGGGTGCGGAGTTGGGGGACACGGGTCCCTGCTGGTCCTCCCACTCGGGGTCTTCGTCGATGAAGACCTCTTGGCGGCTGGACCTCACGGTGCCCAGCAGGCGGGACTGCGGCTTCTTGAACTCCGGCTTCTTGAACGCCACGGACTCGACCTTTCTGGCGCGCCTGTTGACGGGGGCGGCACTGGGGGCGTTTTCGCCACGGGCGCGCTCGAGATCATCTCGGAGGTCCTGGACGATGCGGCGAAGCTCGAGCTTCTCCGTCTTCTCGCGGTGGATCAGGCTCCTCTGGCTCTGGATGGTCCTCTGGGCGTGGTGCAGCGACGTCTTGATGGTCTCGGCCTCGAGCATGGCGTGGCGGGGCGTGCCCTTGACGGGCGAGGGCGGGGGCGAGTGCTCGGGGGTGATGTTTCCGGTGGCCGTGTCGAGGTCGTCCTCGCTCTGACCCGAGGCAGCCTCGCGCTCCGTGGTGCGTCCGCGCTGGGTGGAGAAGGCCTTGGCGAGCTCCTGGTTTTGGCTCGTCAGGTCGTCGATCTTGCGCTGCAGGGTAGCACGCTCGCCCTCGGCCATGACGGCGGAGCGCTTGGCGGTGCCGAGCTCGATGTCGTGGTGCTTGACGGTGGCGGCGTGGTCCTCGGTCAGCTTGGAGTGCGAGGCCTTGACCTCGTCGAGCTCCTTCTGGGCGGCATTCTTCTCGGCGTTGGCGGTGCTGAGAGCCTGGGCGAGCTTCTTCTCACGGTCACCAGCCTCACGCTGCTGCGAAGCGAGCTCCTGCAGGCGCGTCTCAAGGTTCCAGTTCTCCTCCTTGTAGCGGTTCTCGCTCTCGTCGAGGGCGCGGAGGCGCTGGTGCAGGTTTTCGGACTCGATCTCGAGGGTGGACTTGTCAGACTTGAGATCCCTGACCTCCTCATCGCGTTCGGCTAGTAGAGATTGTAGGTTGCGGACTTGTGCGATGAGGGATGTGCTGATCTCGGCGGCGAACTCGATGTCGTGGACGCGGTTGGAGGGCTGGTTCCTTATCTTCCTGTTGGGGACACTGAGCTTGGTGGGTGAAGCTATAGCCTGGCTCTCGAATTTGGAAGGGCTGACAGAACGCTACGGGGGGAGGTCAATAAGAAGCGCTGGAGCGGAGGGCAGGGGAACGGAGGGGGGAGGGGGAGAAGGGCGTGCTCGTCGGATATCGGGTCACTCACTCGTCCGCTGCGACCGTCGAATGGTGAGCCGGCACTGGGCTCATTGCTGGGAACTCTCTGCTTGGGCAGGAAAGCCCTGGCGGACTCCCTGGCGAGGTCGTTGTACTCCCTCTCGATCTCGACGAGCTTCTGGCGCAGGTCGGGGCCGAGCTCGCCCTCTGCCTGCATCTTGTCGACCTCACTCAGCTTCTCGGTCAGGTTCTTACGCTGGGCAACCAGGGCTGTGCCGAGCTTGCCCGCCTCGTCTAACCTGCGCTCCGTCTCGGCCAGGTGGGCCTCGAGGGCACGCTTGGCCTGGCGAGGCGAAGATCCCGGACCGGCGGCGAACAGGTCATGGTCGAAGCTGGAGAAACGGTGGTGATGGGGGGGAGTATTCGAACTGGTGACGAAGGGGTCGTTTTCACTGTCGTCTCCCAGGGCTGGGAGGTTTGACCTGGTCGAAGCCATGGCGCGCGGATCTCCTCTCGAGGCCTATGATTCCTCGAGAGACTGAGGATCAGAAAGGAAAAGAAGACGGAAGGGAGAGGGGGGATATTAAAAAAAAGATATTTATAAAAAGAAAAAAAGAAAAGAAAAAGAACGAAGAAAAATGAATAAGAAACCACGAAAAAAAAATGGAAATGAAAGAGAGAGAGTGTGTGAGAAGTAGAAAGAGATGGGGTCACCCGTCGGCGATGAGACAAGGCCGACAGACAGAAGACCTGTCTCTAAATGCTCTGCGAGACCATCAAATCAAAGATATTGATTGTCTGGTATAATATTATGGTCGTTTGGCGCGTTCGAGTTGACGAGTACTAGTAGAAGATGACGGCACGCAGCACCTAAGCCGTGGGTAGCGGTGTTTTTTTTCTTGGTTTTCTCTGTCTCTTTCGTTTCTTTTTTTCCTCTTCCTTTTCCTTTTCCTTTTTCCCTCTTTTTTTCACGTGAAAGGAGTCGA
Organism: Geosmithia morbida; assembly: GCF_012550715.1. Lineage (NCBI taxonomy): Eukaryota > Fungi > Ascomycota > Sordariomycetes > Hypocreales > Bionectriaceae > Geosmithia > Geosmithia morbida. Next base: position 85,839 of record NW_023336206.1, read on the forward strand.
ATATGGAGGCACACGAGAGGGAGAGAGAGAGGAAAAGGAAGAAAAGTGGCTGAGATCTGTCGACCGAGGAGAATGGGGTCCCCCTTGCGTCGGGAGGAAAGGAGCGTGTCGGTGGGGAGAGAGAGAGAGAGAGAAAGAGAAGACGGGAGCGAGGGTCAAGAGAGACTCGGAGGGATGAACAGTTTGGCGGCTTTGCAGCAGGGCAGATGGGGGATTCAGCGTTTGAGCGGTTGGGCTCCAGCGGGTGGCACAGTTGTTGCAGGTAGCCACGGCAGCTGTCCACAGCGGTTGATGTCAGTGGCTAATACAGCGGACGGTACCTGGAACTTGGGAAGAGATGGGTGCCTGTTAGCGTCTGCCAGGTGTACAAGTACGTGTATCGTTTCTTTTGTGTGTGCGTGCACGTGTGCGTGTGTGTGGGTGCTGTGCTGTGCTGTGCTGTGCTGTGCTGGCACTTTATTATTACTCTGCTATCCGAAGTAACAGTCAGAAGCGCCTGGCACTGACTGGTGGGGTGGTCAGACCTTACCGAACCGAGCAAGGCTGACTTAAAGAAGAGGGGTGAAGTAAGAGAGTTATCGAGAAAATAAAACAGGAGTATTCTCGAAAAAGAAAAGAAGAAGAAATTATATATATATTACGAAATAAAGAAGAGAGAGAGAGATGAGATTAGAAAATGAGAATGGATGTCGGAAGGGTACGAGTAGAAGAAGGAATATGAAGAATCGATCAGAGGAAGGGAAAACACAGCAGAACAGTTCGTTGGCAGCTGGCAGCGACAAAGGCCCTTTGTCCTCTTCGACTTCCAGTGGTCTCGGCCACTAGCTTCCAGTGGTCTCGGCCACTAAAGGGAGGCTAGAACTCAACGGTGCCTTGTTCCTCGGCACAATCAGCTATTGCGGATCAGGAATGACATTCAAGACTAGTATCATTACATCATAACTCTTCTACTCGGTAGTCGTAATAATAATAGAGGCGTACGTACCTGCGTGGGAAAAAGAAAGGAACAAGAGAAACAGGTGATAGGATATGATGCAGAGTAAGAGACAGAGGAGAAGAAAAAAAGGAAGAAGAGTAAATTCGAAGACCGATAGGAACTGAGACGCGTCTACTCGTCTACCATGGAAGCCCCGCCCGCATACCACTTGACGGGGTCTTGATCAGCAGACAGCGTCAACTGGTTCCCAAACAACAACAACAACAACAACAACAACAACAACAACAACAACAACAACAACAAACAAAACAAGAAAAGATATAGGCACCAGTAGTTTGACAGCAAAGAGAAAGAGATGGGTGGATCATCGACAAAGAGAGGGAAGGAAGTACGAAAATAGAACGAGAAAAAAAATTATTAAATAGTAAAGTTTTAAAATAAAATGAAAATAAAAACAGAATATATAAAGACTCTCCCCGAAATTGCCGGGGAGGATGATGCACAGAGAAGAAAGACGGAAATGAAGGAAGAATGAAAGAAAATAAAGGAGGGAAAAACGATTATGCCACAATGTGAACCAGAACAAGATAAAATAAAAACAAAACTTCCCGGACTGCATCACCGCATGTACGTGTACAAGGTACGAGTACTCGTAGGCAAGAGCAAGCAATACCCCGTACCGATGTTATTACTCGTACTCGTAGGGAGTAGTGATAATATTAATCCTCTGGAAAGGCGAAATTAGCGGATGCTTCGCATGGGATGAAGTGGATCTCTGCATTCCTCGACGCGCTGGGCTCGAGTGCGACAGCTAATACCCGCACGTTCTCACATATATTCACCATGCAAAGCATCTCCTTCTCCATCTGTAGACTGTAGACTATACATGTAACAGCACGGGTAACATGTCATATCGGCACCCGGTACGGTGATGTTGCCATGTAATATAGAGTGTACGGGTACAACAGCCAGTTCCCACGATGGTGGCAGCAGGGTCGTATTACTACTACTACCACTACTATTTACTGTCACTACTATTCACTGTCACCACAGAGTAGTGATCCTACCATCGCTGCCATCACGACCCATCGCACATGCCATGCTCGTCCAACGACCACAGCCATCAATCACCGCCTCCTCTCTCCACCGTCCCAGGCACCCACCACCCCAGCCACACATGGACCGTGGGGCCACCACGACCGAGCGGGGGACCCATACGAGGGGGGGTGGTCCTCGAACCTCGAATGACATTTCGAGTCCCACTCCAGCAAAGCTACTCGTACAGCCTACCGGGGAGGGACATTGTCAATGCGCCTGTCTACTCTCGTACATGTAATCTGTACAGATTACTCGTAATAATACCGTCCATGATCATTGGTGGTCCTCTCCCATTCGTCAGATTGTTCGTCACCAATCCGCCGACATGTGAGAGAACAAAATGAAAACTCTCGTCACCAATCAATGCCGTCTTTTCCGCCTGCTTCCTCCACAGCCTCGAAAGCCCCACCCCCCGAGATCATGGTTATTATAATTCATAATCAGAGGACGAAGAGAACATGTCGGCGCCTACTATGGCAAGGGAAAGAAAGAAAGGAAGGAGTAGAAGGAAAGGAAGAAGAAAAAGAAGAATCCCTTCAAGCGTTGCCATGCTATATCCGCTTCCAGAGGCACATAGAAATATATATAGGTACGAGCACCATGTGTGTGTGTGTGTGTGTGTGTGTGTGTGTGTCAATCATCATCCCATGTATATCCTGATTGTATTACAATACTACAGACCGCAGCGTATGCTATATTTCCCGACTTCTATCATACAAGTACAGATTACAGTACTCCGTACCGCATACGAGCAGCATCATCTCTGTCAAGATATCATGTTTTTGGTCCCAATGTGTTGAGCCTTTCCCCCAACACCCTCACGACCCTGCTTCTGCTGGCGCCGCATCCCTCCCCTTGGCTGCCGCCTCGACAGCCTCGTCAACCTCCTCACCAGCCTCGATAGCCTCCTGCCTCTTCCTCTCGGCGCGCTCCCTCTTCTTGTCGAGCAGCTTCTTGAGCCTCTTTGCCGCGTTGAACACGCCCTTCGTGCTGGCCCCGCAGGCCGCGCAGGTCGGATCCTTGCGGTACCGCTTGAGCGCGCAGGCCTCGCAGAAGTAGTGGCCGCACCGCGTCGCGATCGGCTCCTTGTACGACTGCTTGCAGATGACGCAGGCGAACGGTATCTTCTCCAGGAAGGCCTCGTCCTCGTCCTCCTCATCGGCCGCGCCGGCCTTGCCATCCCTGTTGGCGCTGGCCACCACCGTGCCTGCCTGGCTCTTGCCGCCCTTGGTCACCTTTTCCCACTCGCGGTCCAGTTGCCATCCTTGCTTCATATCTTCTCTGCTGTGTAGGAAGATGCAGTTGTCACCGTAGCCGCAGAATCTGTTGTTGATGTTGTCGGTTTTTTTTTTTTTCACCGGACTGTTTAGTAATGCTGTCGAGGAGTACACACGCATGATAAAAGGTATCAAAAGGGTGGGAGAAGAAGACGTACCCAGTCTGCTTGTAGTCCTTGCACACGTCGGGCTTGTAATCCATAAAAGTTATCGTCCGCACATTACTAGACGCCTTCATCGGACCCGCGGACCGTTGCGGCGCGTCGGGATTCTTCTGGATAAACGACGTCTGGTTCGCCAGGCCCTTATACGTCCCGTCCGGTTGCGCCCGCGCCTGCGTCTGCGACTGCCCCTGCGTCGATCCTCTGGTCGACCCGAGCAGGTTCTTGGCCGACAGGGCCCCGTCCGTGTCTTCGTCGTACCAGTTGCTGTGTTTCGTGGCGTCGTTGGAGTTTGTGATGCCACTCCGGTCCGCCATGAAGGCCGTCGTCGAGAGGACCTCGTCCCTGGAAATCCCCCCCGCCGCATTGCTGTTCTTGGAGGATGCCGTGACCGCCGCCGTCTTCTTCCTCCTCTTGGCCATCTGACCTGACTCGCCTTCCGACGATGACATGTCGCTGTCGCTGTCGCTGTCTGCTGCTGCTGCTGCTGCTACCGGTGGCGGCGTCGCGGGCCGTTTGCGAATGTTGGCCTTGCCCTTTGCGCCGCGCTTCTTGAACATGGCTACGGGGGCGGCCGGCGACTCCGAAGCCGCTTTGGCCTCTGCGTCAGTCATATTTGGTGGATGCTGCCTTGGATCTCACTACAGGCCGTGATGAGAGGTCATGTTTAGCTTGTGAATTTCGAGGTCCTTCCTCGTCTATGATGTGACGTCCTAGGGGGGGGGGAAGGCGAGATGAAATATGTATGACTAATCATATGGGTCCATGTGCTTCTATGCAGGACGTCTCTAAAAAGTCAATGAACTCCATCGAATAACTCATACAGGTAATAATAGATAATATCGGATAATATCATTAGAATGTGAACAAATGACTGTTCAAGATTTGAAAGCACATCCCCAATCTCGTCTCTTCTGTAAAGTGAAATAGAGATCAATAGGATCACTACTATGTAGAAATTACCCATGATTTCAATACACCCCGACGACTGCTCTTTGGGCACAGATCAATCATCCAGTCATGAAACACAGGGTAACTTTTCTCCAGCCTCGCGTCATCTCAGCCACACACCCTCGTACCCAGACGCCCTTGGGTGGTCACGGTAACTCAAGCCACATGCCACCCCCGCCATGTGAGCCCCTCCCTCCCTCGTCCCCGTCAGATGCTCAGCCAGGCATTAGGGTGACTTTGAGCGCTGCGTCACCTTTGCTCATCTATCCCCCTCCTCTTTCATTGCAAATCATATTGTCTCTCTTTTTTCTTCCTCTCCTTCTCCGTCCTTCTCCTCTTCCTTTCCATGAATCCATCCATTCGTCCTCTACCCCCCCTCCGCAACTCGTGAATAACGTGTGAATTCTACAACAACAACGACAACAACAACAACAAATAACAACCACACACAAGGGCCCACTGCGAGACCGACCAATCCGGCCGAGCAAGTTGATTATATTATACCAGTAATAAGCTGAAGAAGAGAGAAAGGCGAAAGAAATACACAAAAACAAGAAGAAGAAAAAAACTCCTCAAAAAACTCCCCAAAAAATCTCGCAACCATGAATTACATCAAGTCGACGGTCAACACTCTTCGCGATCGCTACACGCCGGTAACGCACACGTCCACGTTCCGGCAGACCGGGCAGATCACACCAGAGGAGTTCCTCGCAGCAGGTGACTACTTGGTGTACAAGTTCCCTACGTGGTCGTGGGCGGATGCCGATTCTGAGGCGCGCCGGGTGTCGTACCTCCCGGCCGGAAAGCAGTTTCTCGTGACGCGCAATGTTCCTTGCCATCGTCGCCTAGACGACGACTTCGCCGGCGACGCGGGCCACGAGGAGTCCCTCGTCAAGGACGGCGACGACTTCTCCAGCAAGAAAGGTGCCAGGGGCGCGGGTGCCGATGGCGGCGGCGGCGGCGGCGGCGTCGACGATGACGACGACGGCTGGCTGCGCACGGGCGGTCTGGCCAGCTCCCAGCCGCTCAAGGCGAAGCAGGTGCGCACCGTGGACGATGCCGGCAACGCCGAGAGGGTGGACAACACAGACGACGACGACGACGACATCCCCGACATGGAGGACGAGGAGGACGACGACGACGCCATCATCCGCGACCCGGCCGCCGACTCGGCCGCCACCGCCCGCCGCACCTACACCCTGTACATCATGTACACGCCCTACTACCGCACCCCGCGCCTCTACCTGTCCGGGTACAGGCCCGACGGGCAGCCCCTCGCCCCGCACGCCATGATGGACGACATCGTCGGCGACTACAAGGACAAGACCGTCACCCTCGAAGACTTCCCCTTCTTCGCCAACAACGTCAAGATGGCATCGGTGCACCCCTGCAAGCACGCCCCCGTCATGAAGACCCTGCTCGACCGGGCCGACGCCGCCCTGCGCATCCGACGCGACAAGCTCCGCTCCGGCCAGGTAGCCGCCTCGTCGGTCGCCGTCGCCGGCATGGAGGGCCTCGTTGACGAGATCGATCGACTCGACGTCCGTGGCGCCCAGGAGGCTGCCGACAAGGACGAGTGGGAGGAAGTCAATGAGGGAGAGGCTGACGACAATGATGTTGCCATCCGTGTTGATCAGTATCTCGTCGTCTTTCTCAAGGTATGTCGTTCTTCTCCTTCTCCTTCTCTTTCCTCTCCCTCTTTCTCTCCTCCTCCTCCTCCCCTTCTTCTTGAAACTAATAAAATACAGTTCATGGCCAGCGTGACTCCCGGAATCGAGCACGACTTCACCATGGGTGTTTGATCATCATGTTCCTTTCTCGTCCGTCATGGCGTTGTGTTTTGGAATTATATATAAGTAGCGTAGACGAATTCAGTCATAATTTTTTCCCCCCTTTCCCCTGTTTCTTTTTTTTTCTTTTTCACTTGATCTGATTTCATCTTCCAATCAATTATTTGAACCTGTTTCGTCACCTTGTTTTGTCGTCCTGTATTATGTGGTGATGCAGGATTGCAATTGTCATCACCGCACATCTCCCCTCTTTGACACCCCCCCCACCAACCCTTTTACATGCAATGTCCATCTCCCTGTTCCATCCAGCTTCAGGACAGCACTTCCAAACTTCCTGATTCAGTTCACGTTTCCTCCGTGGCCCAGCTGGCTAAGGCGTCCGACTGTTAAGCATTCTTGCGTAATCGGAAGATCGACAGTTCGATCCTGTCCGGAGGAGTCTTTTTTTTATCCTTTCCCTTTTTGTCCTTTCATATATTTATATACAATATATATACACATTCATCTATTGTTTCTCTCTCGTACATTTTTCTAGATCTTGGTTTTAATGCTTCTTTTTCTATCTTCTTTCCCTTTCGTTTATTTTAGTGCTGTCTTCTTCGTTGTTTTCCTAACTTCCGTTTCTATCGGTTCATCATTCACTGACTAGTAGACAAATTTGTTGTCAAACTTCATTTCCAACAAGAAAAAGTCCACAGGGTATATGCACAGCGCAGACCTATGCTATCGAAAATACAAAAATCGTGAGGCTAACCGAAAAGGTAAAGAAAAAAGAAAGAAAATCTATAGAGATTTTGGACTGTATTTGATCAGATACGTCAAGGGCTTATTGATGACCGGCTCACTGTCCTGCTACTGGCCATCTAGACCACGCCAAACGGTGCGCCAAAGTTGGTGGTGCTTCTGATCTTGAGGGGGACATCAGGCTCTATATTCTTGTCGACGGCGTCATCATCGCGGTGGTTTCGGGGGGAATTGTCACCGTCGACGACGGCAGGAGGCTCGTCCGTAACATCGGCGACGGGAGATCGGGGTTGAGGAGGGGAAGAAAAGGAAGAAGCAGCATGTAGGTCGTCGTCGTCGTCGTCGTCATCCTCACCCATCATGGCGGCAGGGAGAGCTCCCTTTCCCTGACTTATAGGTTCCAGCTTCTTGTTGACCTGGTCCCAGAATATCTCGTCCTGGGCAGGGATATTTTTGACCATGAGGGGACCTTTGAGTCGGACATCATCTATCGGTTCGAGATGCTCGGGTAGGCCATCGTCACCGCCGCCGCCGTCGTCGTAGCATACCTCGCCTTGACTGTCGGGGTACTCTGGCGGGGGACCATCGTAGGCGGCTGTGACGTATACTTCCGGGCCGCGCTCGTCACCAAGCGTGTCATACTCTTGGGCGTCTTCTCCTCCTCTTACTTTCTCCTCTGCGGCCTGTTGCGGTGGAGTCCCGAGACCGTGGGTGCTGGGGCCCCGCGACGCGGCCGCCGAGCCTTGACGCGTGGCACTGATGCTCATGGTCGGGAAGAGTGAGAGAGAGTGGTTGGGTGTGTGTCCGGCGTACATGGTCAGCCTGCGCGATTCGGCGGCGTGGAGGACCTGTATGGTAGTGTCCCTGGACGAGTTGCGCTTCACGAGGCCCAGCCGTCGTGGATCGTCAGTGGTGTCGGCGTCGGGGCCGCTCGCAGCAGCGGTGGGCGGCGACGTGGCCGCCGAGGTCCTGCTAGATTGCTGCCCACCAAAGAAGCCGAGGCGCTGGACGGCCGTGGCCCGCAGGGGAATGCCCTCCAACTTGGGGTCGACCTCGTGTATGTCGATGACGGTGTCGGACTCACCGCCCTCGACGACGTCACGGGCCAGGAAGTCCTTTGGGTTCCGCGTCTGCGGCTGCATCCTCGGGTCGAGCGGCAAGACCGAGGACCATGCCGGCTCGGCAGACGATGACGAAGAAGCGGCGCCGTGCGGTGTGCCGATATTGACGCGGTGATGGGGCCGGCGAGCGGCACCGTCAAGACCGGGAGGTAGCGAAGAAGGGTCGGCGGGGCTGCGGTACGACGCACCGAGAGCGGCAGACGCGTCGGTCGATGAAGGCGGCGAGGATCGCAGGGCGCGGTTCTCCATCTCGAGGCACCGGACACGTTCCTTGAGGAGGCGCATCTCGCCCAGCAGGGCAGTCCGCTCCGCCTCCCAGGCATCCTGCATGGCGTCCATGATGGCGCGCTCCTCCTGGTAGACCTCTTCGGCGCGACTCCTGTTTGCCTCGAGATGTTCACGTTCGGCTTTCCAGGCGTCGCGGATCAGGTCGTTTTGACGGGCAAGGTGATTGATGAGTGCGGATGGCGGCGGCGGTGAGGATGCGACATGGGCCTGGGTCTGGGCCGTAGAGGGGTAGGGAAGAGGAGGAAGATGAGGGTGAGGATGATGATGACCGCGCTGTTGAGAGAGGAGGGAAGAGGCGTCGAGGTGATGGTGGTTGGTGTAGTGGGGTGGCAGGAGAGGATCCGTGTGCCCGAGGTGGTGGTTGGTGTAGTGGGGCGGCAGAGGAAGCCCTGTGTGCCCGAGGTTGTGGGTGGTGGTAGTGGTGGTGGTGGGCGGTAGTGGTATCACCCGTGTCGATGGCAGGTGGCCGCTGCTGCGGTTGGTGATGTCTTGATTTTGGCCGGGCGTATCGTAGAGATGGTTTTGGTGATGCTCTCTCTGTTTCTGTTGCTGCGGTTTTGCATAAGAAGAAAAAGAAGAGCCGTAGGTTGGATGGTAGAGAGGAAGAGGAGGAGGAGGGCCGGGGATGATGGAGGGCGACGATGACGCAGGCGGGCGAAAGTCAGAAGGAGCCGGGGCAGGAGCGATCGACGTCTGTCTGCTCTTGCCGTGGTCGCAGTGGTCGCTGCAGGGTACAATATTGGATGCAGATGAAGAAACTTGTTCTCGAGCATCAGTTCCAGGTCTGGAAGCTCTTCCATCGCCACAACGGCGGCCGTCCAAAGAGGACAATGGTTCGACTGCTGTTGTCATGATGCGCAATGGGGAGTCATGTACGGGCGCATGTCCCCGTTTTTTTCTTCTTTTTTTTTCTTTCCCCTGGTTCCTGACTTTGGTGGTGGGGGGGGCACTGAGCACACAGCAACTCTCTCTTCTCTGCTTCTATCTCACACGGTTCGATATCTTGCTGTTGATGGAGAGGGGGGGGGGGAGTACGATGTTGGGAAGGTTAAGAATCAAAGATGAGGGTCTACGAGTAGACTGGGGAAATATCAGATAATAATATATATTAATATGGGGGATATCTGGTTTGTCGTCGAAGCGGTGGACGCCAAATGACCAGGGGTCTGATTGCCTGGAGCGGGTCTTCGGATGCACCACGGGGTGAGCCGAAGCAGAGTTGGGATGCTCTCGACGGTGTATTCTTTGTGTGTTTCTTTCCTTCATTTACCGTCAGAGCTGTCTCCCCTGCCTTTTTCTTTTCTTCAACCCACTGTGTTTTCCGTCATCCATCTGGGTTTGCTATGCCTCACTGGCCTGTAATGCTGATGAGAGAGAGAGACGGCACGGAGAGGTTCGATAAGTAAGTACGTACGATTGATGCCTGTCTGTGCAGGCTGCATGGAGTTGGGAAAACGTACGAAATAGATAAATTATGTGTGAATATATAAATATACATAGAAAAAATAAGAGATGCCTGATTGATGAAATGGAATGATACCTGATCAGATCGGACCGACATGGCCCCCATTTATTATTGCAATATGTGCCGCTGACGCACGGTAATGAGCATTGAATACAAGGACTAACCAATACCGTCTGCTCTGCGAGCATCGCACCCTTGTGCTGTATCATATTCAATATTGCAAACACATGACTCTTTTATGATGCTTTTCCATGCAGGCGTTAAAGCAGGCGTTAAAGCAGGCGTTAAAGCAGGCTTATTACAAGCAGGCCAGGCCTTGCAAGCAAATATGGCTCATCAACTCGTCCAGCCACCCCGTGCGTCTGCCTTGGTCAAAACTCATGTCTTCATCTCTCATGTTGTCGTGGCAAAACATCCGACCGCAATGCGCGACCACGTCACCAGACGCAAGGCACATCAAATCCCGCCATCCCGCCGTCCCGCCGTCCCGCCCATCTCAGGTACCGTCGACACAGTAAACGGCGATGGCAGCGAAATCTTCCCCGGCCGAATCAGGTGTCATTTCAGCCATTTATGCGTCAATGTTGCATCAACTCATCCACGGCTTTCCCTTCTCCCCCTTCTTCTGGGGGGCATCAACCTCTCCAGGGGCCGAACCCTATCGTATATCTCTATCTTTATTTTGAGTTACCCTATAGCCAGCGACCGAAAACCTTGCCCTGTGCAGCTGGATGGTAATAATCGCCCCAACTAATCTGTACAGTCGTTGATGGTCAATAAAGTCGACGAGTGATTTTTTTGGTTCCTTCAACATGACATCAATCGAAATCTCATTACTCTTGCTAGATACATATGATATCTAGATCTCATTTTTCTTCTCTCTCTTTTTTTTCTTCTTTTTTCATTCATTCATTCATTCATTCTTCTTCCCCCCAACCCAACCCAACCCAACCCCCCTCTTCTCTCTTCACTGTTCCCTCCTTCATCCGCTCGTCCTTCCCCGCTTCCCTCCCCTCCAAATGCCGTACAGAGACAAACGTGGGGGAAGTTCGGAGATGAAGAGAGGAGTGTGTATATCATGTGCTCTTTAGAAATGCGGGATTTGAGAACCTGGGGGGGGTTGAGTAATCATTACTTGATGGATTTGACATATGCGACATTACCCAAAGTGGTTTATCTCTGCGGAGTATCTGATTGTGATCTATATGCCATCTCACTTTTCAATGTCTGTCTCTCCTCTGTTCTACCAGGGACACAGGGAGGAGGGGAAGGGATGATTGCCAGTGTCAAGGTATCATCACCTACGGGTAATAAGTATTAATTTAGAAACAGAGACAGCTGCCTGGGCTATGGCGTATGAATGACATGGGCCAAGAAGACATTTGTAATGATGGCAGGCCTGTGCTCTGTGCATTGCCGCCCTCGGAAAGGGAGAAAGTGAGACATATGACGGCGAGGATTGGTGTTTAGTAGACTCATGATGGTTAGCATTCATCTAATTCAAGAACACGACAAGAGTAGAAAGGTTTGATTGATGACAAGGACTACGGAGACGTACAATCATAGAGAGAGAGAGAGAGAGAGAGAGAGAGGGAAAGGGGGGAGAGAGCGAGAGAGATATCAATAGAGAATGATCGACGTAATCGACGGGTTGAATGATGATAGTTTCGTCAGTATTATTCCCAGACCTCGTCGCAGAATCGTCACGGTACTGGTCGGTGAGTGGACAAGCCAAGTTTTGAGTCGCGCATATGATTACCTCTAGTAGTCTTCTGGTACCGCAAGTGCATCACGCAATGTGGGTTTAGACTTGGCAAAAAAGGTCAAAGAGATGGAGAGAGGGAGCCAAGAGAGAGAGAGAGACAGAAAGAGAGAGAGACAGAAAGAGAGAGAGAGAGAATATATGTGTGTGTATGTGTGTGTGTATGTGTATGTATGTGTGTATGTGAGAAAGAGGGTCCAAATCAAGGTTAGATTTTAAGCTTGTCGTCAAACTTGGTTTCGATTCGGAACATGGCCAAAGAGAGACGAGACAAAACGTAGAGAGAGAGAGAGAGAGTGTGTGTGTGTGTGTGAGTGTGTGAGAGAGAGAGAGAGAGTGTGTGTGTGTGTGTGAGTGTGTGAGAGAGAGAGAGAGAGAGAGTGTGTGTGTATGTGTGTGGTTTCTGTATGGTTTCAACTCGTCCACATTCTTTTACTCGTACAGAAGAGATTGACTGGTGAATCGGAGGCCTAGAGTTTGCAACTTGATGTATGTCTCTTTTTTTCCTTTTCCTTTTCCTATTCCCTCTCTTCTTCCTTGCTTTTTCTTTTTGAAAGGAAGTAGTGCCCACATTCCGCGAATCTTGCTTGGCGGAGTTTGAGGCGATGCTGGGTCAAGGGAAGGGGGGACAAGGTAAGACCACTTAAAAATGCCGACGAGACACGGCAGATGATGGCTATTTCTGGCTCTCTCTCTCTCTCTCTCACACACACACACACTCTCTCTCTCTGTCCATCCGTCCGTCCGTCCGTCCGTCTGTCTGTGCCTGTAGGTGGGCATGTCTTGAGTTGTCTACCAACGGTGAAGCACTGCCACGCTGCTGGGTGAGACTGGGGAAAAAAAAGGGGGGAGGGGGGAGGGGGGGCACGTATGATCTATGTATTGTTCAATGTAAGTCAATGTTTGAGGTTATAAAAATAAAAAAGAGATCGGCAAGTAGTAAAAATAGCATCCAAGACAAGAAGGCCCAGGTTGTGTCGATGCGGTGTGTCTATGAGTCAATGTATAATACTATGGGCGTGTCAATGTGTCTCTCTCATGTATGAGTGTGTCTGTACGACGAAACTTGTATAATAATAGCACACACGCGACACGCACCAGAAAGCAAAGAAACGTCCCATCATTTACTGAAAGCTTGATGAGCAGGGAAGCAGATACCGTGCTGTGTGCATGCAGTACAAGGTTACAGCTTACAAGTAGGTGAGCGGGAAGAGGTAACCTGACGGACAACTCTGTCACAGAGTACAAGGGGAATCCGGGACTGGATCGGCGAGTCTGGGGTCTGGGGATGGTTTTTTTCTTTTGAGTAATCTGACTCCTGGGTATGATATGTACTCGGTACTCGAGAGTTGTACCTGTACCTTGAGCTGCAATACGTTGTCTGTACCTGTAAGTTGTGAAAGGTTACGAGTGACGATACGTGGTACAGAATCTAGCGTCATACTATACGGGAATCGAAGTGATGGGAGTTGTAATGAACAGGGAATATGATATGCTGTGTGTGTTTGTGTGTGTGTGGTATGTATGTGTGTATGTGCGTGTACGTGCGGGTGTATATAATACGTGTGTGTGTGTATGTGTGTACTATAAACATAACCATCATCTGCTAGAATTGTTCGATACACCGTCTATGCTGACTCATCGACCTTGGGAAAGGGAAAGTCATCATGTGACTTACTCCTTTATAGATGCTGAGAGGATTCATATTGTATTAATACTTATAGTCCTCAGACATGAACAGAGTACGAGTACGAGTACGGCGTGGATAGTCATCGACTACCAAATATCAGGATGAGATTATCTATAAAAAAAAGGAGAGTCAATCAGAGCAACCAGAGAGATAATATTTCCAAAACAAACGAAATCAGGTCAATAGAAAGTATTATTGTATAAAGGGAAAAATAAGGGGGGGGGGAGGGTCACGTCATAAGGACGGCCCGAAGGCGGAAAGTATTTCTTGACAAGAGTCAACTTTTTACCCCGGGCGCCTCCGAAGAACGGCACCGACATAGAGAAAGGATTATTAGGAAAGGTATTATACAGTATGATGTAAACAGTAGTAGTAGTATTTCTAGAAAGACAAATCCTGTATGATAGAGGAGAAGAAGAAGAAGAAGAACAAGAAGAAGAAAAAAATGTCTGCCCCCCCCCCCCCCCGAACGGACGCCACTCGGATTTCCCATGGTCTGTGCCGTCAGAGCCGTGTGATTCCAATCAAGCCCAACTTTTCCCGTTTCCTATTCTTTCCCAAGAGCCGAAAAAACGCGAGGCCACGAAGTCATGACTTGCGGTGGACACCTACTCTTCTCTCTCTCTCTCTCTCCCTCCCTCCCTCTCTCTCTCCGAGCTCTCTCTCTCTCTCTCTCACACACACACACACTACATCTGATCCACACCTTGCTCATACTTGTACATGTCGAGACTGGCTGATTCCTGTCTTCTGTGGGGAGGGGAGGAGAGGGGATGGGGATGGGGATGGGGATGGGGATGGGGATGGGATGGGATGGGATGGGATGGGAGGGAAGCACAAGGGTTCAGTAATGCTACTACGGAGTAATACTACGAGTATACATGAATACTTGTATCACCTGGTAATTAATACTCGCTCGTACTAATGATACTTACTACTACGGTATTAGCTCGTCCTGCCTACATGTACGTGCCTTTTATTACCGCAAAACTTGGGAGGACAAGATTCTCGGAGAGGGGTCACGGCAGATGACCACCCTCCCGGAGTCCTCCTCCCCCCTCCCCTTCTCCTCTCCCCTGCCCTGTTGGAGGAAATGGTGGCCGCGGCAAGCGATGCAAATTGATGATGGTCCTACTTGTAGTAGCAGTAGCAGTAGCAGTAGCAGCAGTAGTCGTTGTCTCTAGGTGAGCACGACGAGTACACGCCCACCATGCACAATGTAGTGTGGTGAGTGGTAATGGACTGAAGACGAGAGTTGGGGGACTCTTCTTATTATTAATATCTTATTAAATAATGATTTTATTCTATCATCTGAAATGAAGTGTTATTTTCCCTGGCATGGCTTACCTAATCTCGTGACCATGTTGGACTACAGCAAGTATTATCAATACAAGTAATGATAATATACATGATGAGATCTGGATACTTGGTATTACATATACACGTATGTACATATATCATATATTATATAGCTACAGCATCTGAATAATGGCTCGAGAAAAGATAATGTAATGAATATTACTCGTCAAAATCCTGGGAATTTTCCCTCCTCCCCTCTCTTCCTCTCTTGTTTAGCCACGAGCCTAGACCCGATGATGCAGCCAGCAATCTCCGTATGTACATGTACGAGTTTGGCTACGTACCGTCCCAAAAAAAAAAAGAAAGAAAAAAAAGAAGAAGAAAAAGAAAAGTGAGCCCCCCCACAGCCTCCCCCCACATGAAGAAGAAGAAAAAAGAAAAGAAAAAAAAGAAAAGAAAAACTGCACGTCTAGTATCCGTACATACGCGCGCGGCACACATGTCCGATCCACGGAGTTCTAGTGGATCGTTTCTCTTACTCTTCCCTCTCCTTTCTTCTGCCTCTCCCTCTCTCTTCTGCCTTCGATCTAGGGGACGGCCGACTTCCCAGCAGTCAAGCCTGCTACGAAGACGCGGTCAAGACAGATGGACCAGGAGACCTCCACGTCACGATGATCAACTATCTGGGGCAGGAGGAGAAACATGCCAGTCCCAGGGGACCCGAGACATGGGTTGCGTACATGTACGTACTCGTAGACCGGAGTAATAACGGGTACGAGCAATAGTACTAGTACCGATACCAATAATAATACTCGTACTCTTTACTCTTTCGAACCAAAAAAAAAAAAGGTCAACAAAGCCTCGGTTTATCATTGATACCTTGATACCTGTTCTGATCCCCACTCTTCACCGTTGTACTCGGTACGCATGCTGCGACGTACATCACGCACCATATCACTGTGTACGGGAGATGCACGGTATTTACTCATTAGTCCTAGTATACTCTTCTTCTTCTTCTTCTACTCTGTGCTCGTACAAGTTATCGTTATCCCCTGTACGCTGTTGACTACGAGCTGCTACGGGTAATGATAGTGCCCAGATGGGACGATACGATATGAGAGAGAGAGAGAGACAAGAGGCAAGAGACGAGAGACAGAGATCCCAACTCCGTCATGGGAATCCAAGGTCCGTGCAGGCGAGCGCAACTGACGAGGTATTATTTCCAATCTAAGCAGCTGCAAAAGGCGCAGCTGTCGTCGTCGTCGTCGTCGTCGTCGTCGTCGTTGCTGTTAGTTGTCATTGTTCATCTTGGCAATTCTTCATCTGTATTATTTTATTACCCGTCAGTCTGCCTTGTTGGCAAAAAGCAGAGCCCCCTTTGATCCTGTACTGTGCATGCATACATGATACATGTATATATTTATACTCGCAGTTGCAGGTTCCATGCTGTATGCCGCAGATCCGGACTCGACACAGAGAGAGAGAGAGAGAGAGAGAGAGTACGGAATATTAATTAATACAAGTACGAGTAATCCGTATAGTAGCATCATTACTATTTAGACTGACTGTCTTATCAAGGGTCCCCTCTCTCTCTCACACTCCCACACCCACATCCACGCCCCCCCCATGATTTGTACCTCGTTACCCTCTTCTTGTTCTTGTGTGTCTGGGATTATAATAAGATATTCATTGCGGATCAACTGAGACCTTTTTCTTCTCCTTCTTCTTCTTATTTCTTCCCCTATTGCCTCTCTTCTTCCCCCTTCTTCTTTCTATTTCTTTGTTTGTCTAATCCTCCTAGACCCTTGTCTCTTCTTATTCTTCTCTGAAAATCTGATAAGAACTTTATATCTCCTTGGCCATCTTCTCCAACCCTCCTTCTTTCTCCTCCCCTACACAACGATCACGACAACGCCACCAAAAAAACGACACACGAAATACACATCCTATTGTCGAGAAAGAGCCGATATAACCGCACCAGGAAGATAAACGAGAGAGAGAAAAAAACGAGAAGAAAAAGATACAAAGAAAGGATTGAAAGAAAGAGGGGTGGACCGGACATAATCGGATGCCGTGTGTACGCCAAGCTGTCAACCCTGCTTCCCACCAACATCTTTGACGATATTATACCTCTTTTCCAGGCTTTACGCTTATCAACAATACCGTCATCGTCCGTCATCCCCTCTGAGAAAACGTACCGTCACTCCGATTCACTCTTTTCCAAGAGATTCTTCACCTGCAGTTATATAAGGTGTCGTCGGTGTCTACGAAAACCTTGAATATCTTCTCAAAGTCACTCTTGTCCACCAACCTTCAACACCGCGGGGCTTCCAACAGAAAGACACATCACACACACACACACGCGCGCGCGCGCGCGTGTTTCAATTACGAAAACCATCCAGAAGCTACGTCCTCTGTGGCCCTATACCTGAACAAGAAGAAGAAGAAAAATTCTTCCTAGACTGCGTGGGTGCACTGCGACTTGTGGTTGGCTCGACATTTTGCCTCCTCTCTTCCCGCCCCGCCCCCCTCTCTACCGCACGATACGAGTTCTTCAGCATCATCATGGCACCGTCATTGTCATCAGAACCAACCTTGCCTGTGAATATCCCAGGAACAAGTGAGTTTTTTTTTTTTGTTTCTGATTTTTTTATGGAATTTTCAGATCCTCTCCATCTTATCCCTCACAATCCTCCCTGGTTTCAACCTTCTATCACATCATCATTCTACCTTTACTACCTTTTTTTCTTTTTCTCTTGTTATTGCTGTCTCATCATCGCATTCGCATCATCCCCCCCCCCTTTACCTCTAGCCCATCCTAGAGTACACTCCACCCACGCAACCGACCAATCAGATCCCTTTTCCCCACACTGCACCTGATCACACTCCCCCCCCCCCCCCCCCCCCCCCCCCCCCCCCCCCCCTTTTCCCTCTTTGGGTTCCATGTTCTTTGGATTCCATGTCCTTTGGGTTCCTGGTGGTGGAAGAGCCCTGGAAAGAACTCTGAGAGTGGGAAGAAAAAAGCCACTGAACCTTACCTGCAGAGTCCTGCACAGAGGAGGCTTACCAAGGGACCACTGAGAGCCCCATGACGTGACCCCCTTCTCCACTGCAACAGGCCCCCGGGCCAACCACCACAAACCGTTTCTCCCATCTCTCTGCGTGCAAGTCGCCAGTGCGCGCCGCTCGCTCTTTCCCTCTCTCCTACCCGGACCTGGTTCGGCGTCCCCGCCTCTTTACATGTAGTATTCACCTTTTTTTTCCCTCCTTTTTTTTTCTTCTTTTTCTTTTTGCCCTATTTATCTTTTTATTCTTGAAATTTTTTTCCCCTGCTCTTGACCGACCAGCTCCGTTTTCGCTATTTTACTGCTCGTACTTCTCCGTACAAGGAGTAAGTCCATTGGCTACTACATACTAGTAGTGGTCCTATTACTGCCAGTATTAATACTTACTGCCAAGTAATACGGAGTTGCCAGTTGGTCGGTCTTGGTTTCCCTACTTTTCCAATTCTACCATTTTATTAGTTCTCGCTCTCTTTATCTTTTTTTTTTTTTTCCTTTTTTTTTTCACTCTGACATTTGCCCTCGCCTGGCTTGGAATTAATCCTTCTGCGATTGCTCCTTCCCTCCACCAACTCACTCTCACTCCACTTCTTCTTGATCCATCCAATTGCTAGGAATCAGCTACTTCTTACCCGATCATTCCTCTTTTTTCTTCTTTTTTTTTCTTCCCTTTCTCCTTCTTTACCCTTTCTATTCTCTTGGTCGCTTTTTTGTTCACCTTCTCTCATTACTGCTACATTTTTTTCTTTGGTGTGACTTTGGGGTCTTTTTTTCTTTCTTTTTCTTTTAATGGTTGCTGACCTCATCAACTCTTTCCTCTTCCAGCCGCCACCACAAACGGCACGTCATCGATGCACCCGGAAGGTGATTTGGTAAAGGCACAGCAGCAGCAGCAGCAGCAGCAGCAACAGCAGCATCAGCAACGCCCCGCCTCTGCGTACCAACAACAGAAGCCTTCTTCTTCCTCCCCTCAACCTCAAGAAAAAGAACAGCATTACGCTACTAGCATATCGTCCTTTTCTCAAAACGCCCCCTCGTCCTTTTCCTCCTTCGCCTCCTCTACCACCTACGATCTCTACACCACCTCACCCGAGACTTACTCTTCTTGCCCGCCCCGCCACCTGCTCCACGACAATATCCACAGCCCCATCTTTGAGGAGCAGCCTGGTTTCTGCTGCAGCGACGAGCTCGACGAGGACCCTGCCGAGCCCGTCACCCCGACCAGTGGCCGCCATTCGGACGATTTGCCACCCGACGAATTGTCAAACCACCTGACGAATACCTCTTCCCTCGACGAACCCTACAACCCGCAGTTCGACTATCCGCGTCCTGGTTCGCACTTCACCACTTCCTACCAGGCCCCCGTCGCCGACAACGCGAACGGCACCCCCAAGCCCAATCCGGCCGTCATTGTCGTACCTGCATCGCCTGCGACACCTCTCGCCACACATCGCCGAGACAGTGTCTCGGCCGACGACAACGGTGCTGCAGACCAGAGTCCCAGCCATAAGGAGGAGAAGGAGCGCGCGCAGCCGAAGCAGCAGAAGCGCCAGAACGAGCAGCGACAGCCCGCTTCGCCCACCTCCGAGGGACCGCAAAAGGGCCCCACGACTGCTGCTGCCACCCCATCTTCTTCTCTCCCTACTCCCACTCCCTCTATCACCTCCCGCCGTCCTTCCATTCCTAATATCAAACGCACAATGACCAACCTATTCCGCCGGTCCAACTCCAATGGGGCTGCCGCCTCGCCACCGGTCATGACCCCCATGACTCCCCTGACCACGTCGTCGCCCGCTGTCGCCAGCCCGGATGGCAACTCACAGACGTCGCCTCGCCCGATACCCCAGCCGCGACAGGACGACGACGTCAACATGAGGTCGCCCAGCAACTCCTACTCTCACTCCCGCTCCCTATCCTACAGCCGACCTCCCTCGGTCAAGCACACCCGCCGCTTCTCCGTGAACCGCTCCAGCAACACGACGAGCTGCAGCACCCCGCCCTCACCACCCTTGCCCTGCCAGGAGACCGACGGCGCTGCCGCTGACGGTGGTCCCATGTCGACATCGGTCCCCCAGAACGGTTCCGCCGCCTCGAGCTCCAACGTCGACTTTGACGATAGGAAAAAGAACCGCTCGTCTACCGGCCTCACCCTGCGCGGACGCACCATCAACTTCCTGAACCCCAATGGCAAGGCGGGCCAGCCCCGTCCACCCCGCCGCGCCAACAGCTTCGACATCCAGGACGGCAACAACGTGCACCGACCCATATCCCAGTCCCACCACCACCACCACCACCACCATCAGAATGAGCACGACACGATACCACCCGAGCGCCAGCCTTGGGCCATGCCTCCTGATTCCGGCACGGGGGCCAAGGCCCGCCGCATGAGTCTGAGCCTGCCCGACGACTTCACCGTCGACGTGACAGAGCTGTCCAACGAGTTCGAGTACTGCCACAAGCTCCTCGGCCGCCACGGAAAGCACCTGGGCAAGGGCGTCGCCTCCAAGGTGGCGCTGATCCACCGCAAGGGCTTCCCCGAGGAGCTGTACGCCGTCAAGGAGTTCCGCGGCAAGTCTCACCGCGAGAGCAAGGAGGAGTACGAGAAGAAGATCAAGTCCGAGTACAGCATCGCCAAGAGCCTCCACCACCCCGGAATCGTCGAGACGATACGCCTGTGCACCGACCACTCGCGCTGGGACCACGTCATGGAGTACTGCTCCGAGGGCGACCTGTTCAGCCTCGTCTCCAAGAATTACCTCCGCGACGAGAGCCGGAAGTCGGATCGCCTCTGCCTGTTCAAGCAGCTCGCGCAGGGCGTGGCGTATCTGCACCAGAACGGCATCGCCCACCGCGACATCAAGCTGGAGAACCTGCTCATGACCAAGGACAGCAAGCTGAAGATCACCGACTTTGGCGTGTCCGAGGTCTTCTGCGGCACGCACCCAGGTGTCCGCGAGTCGGGAGGCCAGTGCGGCGTCAACATGGGCGAGGTGCGCCTGTGCGCGCCGGGAATCTGCGGCAGCGAGCCCTACATCGCTCCCGAGGTCCTGTCCAAGAAGGGCGAGTACGACCCGCGGCCGCTGGACGTGTGGAGCACGGCCATTGTCATGATCTACCTCACCTTTGGCGGCGCCATCTGGAACCGCGCGGCCGAGGGCAACCCGCAGTACGACAACCTGGTGCGCGGGTGGAACAAGTGGTACGCCGCGCACCCGGACCCGGAGACGGCCAAGATCACCGAGACGGACTACCCCAACCAAAAGGCGTTTGACACGGTGATTGCGCCGCCGGCCCTGCGTCGGCTGATGCTACAGATGCTCAACCCGGATCCCAAGCGCCGCATCAGCATGGAGGACGTGGTCAAGAACCGCTGGTTCAAGAATATCGAGTGCTGCCAGCCCGAGTCGTACGACGACCCGGCCCTCGTCATCGACGCCACCAAGCCGGATAACACGCGCAACGGACCCAAGAAGATTTTCTGCCACAATCACCTGCCCACCAAGGCTCAGGGTCATTCTCTGGGAAAGATGCCAGGGCAGCCTGGGTATTGAGGTCTTTTTGAGAATGTATCCGGAAATTCTGGTTTTTCATGTCACATGATTCATCATTCCATTTATATACACGCATACAACCTTGGTTCCATCCCAATCCAATCCCCACACTCTTTTCTTTTCTCTTCTTCTCTCACCTCTTTCCTAACCCCCCGTCTACACCCTTATATACCACATCACATCCACATTCATAGCGCATATATACAACAAGAGACGGGGTTTTATTTACTTATCTTCATTTCTCATCCTTGGAGTCCTTTTTTTTTTCTCTTTTTTTCTACATCTACATTTACACTTTTTATACCTTTTTTTTTTTTTTTTGAAAAACAAAAAGCACTTGAGGATATAACTGAGTCCTCGTTTTTTATCACTTTTTTTAACGCTTGTGATATCGTTTGGGGGAGGGTCCTCTGTCGATTTGGAGTGTTCTTTTCTCACCCCCTCTTTTTAAAAGAAAAAGGGGGAGGGGCGGTTGGGAAAGAAGAAGAAAGCGGAAGAAGAAAAAAAAGGGTTTTTTTTTGGAATGTAGGGGGGAATGAAAGAAAGAAAGAAAGCAAGAAAAGAAAAGAAAGCAAAATGACTTTACCTGAAATCACTTGGCATGATTGATTTTAACTATGCCTTTATTGGTTGACGTGTATAATGAATAAGACGGGTGTACTTGATGTCTTTGTCAGTATTGTCATGTCGCGAGTGTAACCTTGTGAGTGAGTGTGATAATGTGATGTTGAATATTGAACATCTGGTTGTGCATTGGGAGGTAGGTATTCATGTATTACAATGTCCAAGAGTTTTCTTCTTTATCTGTCATAGAAAAAACACAAAACATCATTTTTTCACCATGTAATACACAGTGGGGGAATCCTGAATGCCCATGATCGCGTACACCTGGAACCTCTTGCTTCAGACGTTGCCATGTGATGATGTGATATTCCCCTACACGTGGAGTGCAGTATCAATTGTGTTGGCATGAGTGTCATGACTGCTGTCGAAAACACATTGTATATATAGCCTGATCTGTGGCCTGGTTACCTACCCGGGTCAAGACAGCTTCTTCTGCATCAGATCCGCTAACTCATCGAGCAGATCCACCGTCTCGGCAGGACTGGCGATCCAAGCGGTAGTACCCACGCTCCTAGCCTTGAAGTCGTTGGACCCAGCGCTGAGGAACTGGTCACCAACATGGAGGGTATTCTGACCGCTGATGGTGCTCGTGCCCGTGCCACCGCCGGCACCGCTGCCGAACCACTGCTGACAGACTGCGACGCCCCAGCTCTTGTCGCCAATGTCGACGAACACGTCCCTCCCTCCGTTGAAGGCGCAGAAGGGGATCTTCTGACGGGGACGAGAAGTCGAGGCGACGGATACGCTACGGCTGTGTTTGCTCGCAGCCGATGCAGATGCAGATGCAGATACAGAGGCAGAGGCGGTGCTGACCTCTAGGATACGCTGGACGACGAGGACCGTCTCCTCCAAACTCTCGCGGGCGATACGCACGCCCGGATCGGTGGGGACGATGCCCACCGCTCTATCCTTGCGGACGATGGTGGCGGGGAGGTTCATGTTGCGCACGCAGTCGCGCAGCGCGGACTCGGCCACGTCGAGGAGCGAGGAGATGTCCGACTCGGACCAGGCCGCCATGTCCGGCGTCAGCCAGCGGTCGCGCGGCACCGGGCTCAGCCGGTGGGGGGAGCTGGGCGAGAACTCGAACAGGTAGTTGTCCTCGCCGCCCATGATGACGATGCTGCTCTTCTGGACGGGGTCGAGGTCCGTGGCGTCGGCTATGGCGTCCAGGAGGCCGTGGAGCCTCTCGTAGTACCTGTCTGCCGTGGTGTATCCTGCCGCTGTGACGATGCCGATCTTGATGTTTTTACGTAGGAGGTCTGCCTCGGAGTCAGTGTACATCCTTGACCTGTTGCCAAACATGAAATCCATAGAGATGGAGGGAGAGAGGGAGGGAGAGGGAGCCGCTAGTGGTATGCATGCGTACCTAAGAGTCTAGGAACGACAGGACTGTCCGGTTCCAGACACAGCCCGTCATCATACAGCGTGACGTCACCGTCAAACGTGGCCAGCTGCAGAGCACCCCCGGTGACGGCCATGACCTGCGCCGAGTTGAGGATCTGTCTCACGTCGTTGAAGGACGGCGCCACGTATCGTCTGGACGACATGTACCTCTTCCGATCCTGGTACTTGAATGCCGCCTCGAGTGGTAGACGTGTGAAGAATGGCCCCGCCGTCGGTACCAGCATGCGTAGTTTGGAGGGGAAGGCTGTGTGATGATCTTGCTTGGAGACTTTTTTGTTGTTGTTGTTGTTGTTGTTGTAGATTTATGTCAGCATCTCTCCTCTCCATCTCTTCGGCTTTCCTTCTCTTTTTCTCTTTACCGATATAGGAAGAGGGGGGGGACTGACTATCGTCATCTATCATCAATTCAACATCTCGCATTATCTCGGCATACCGCCTGTGAGCCTCTTCGGCCATGCTCCTGTGCTCATCTTCTACGCTGCCGCCGAATACGCCCGTCGGCTCAGAATAGAGGACGAACGGGACGGCGAGTAGACCTTTGATCCATTCTGTGAGGTGGGAGGGGGTTGTCAGCTTCTCGTCCTCGTCACTCTTCCCCTTCTTCTCATCCGTTCCCTCCGCATTGATGACATACCGATGAATTGATCGCGCCTATGTGTCTTGAGAGCATCTACATTGGCCAGTCAAGTCAGTCAGTCGGTCGGTCGGTGCGCATGCCTAATGGGGGGGGGGGGGGGGGGGGGGGGGGTTGCTTCAACTCACATTCGACGCGATACCGTGTCGTCATTGTCGTCTGTAAGCCTAGATGGACGGAATATGTGATGGGGGGGGGGAGAAGCGGAAGCGATGTGAATAAGAAGAAGAAGAAGAAGGGAAGAGGTAATGATGGCGATTGATAGGGCCTATAATGACAGAGTCAGGTAATGACGAAATCTTAACAAAGAGCAAAGTACAGATTAGTGCGAGCAGGTGAAAGCAGTGCGAAGCAAACAAAGCACAGACCGACAGAAAACGTCGCTTGCCTGGCCTTCTGGGCTCTGAGCTCTGGGCTGTCTCAAGCACAGCAAACTCCACTTGGCCTCTTCTAGACCTCGCCCCTGCTATCGCAACCCCTTGGACCCTCTTGGGACACTGTCACATGGCGGTAGGCGCCGTACCCCGCTACTTCCATCGCTCTTTGCCTCTTTTGCTCTTTCCATCTTTCCATCTCGGTCTATCTCCCATCATCATCCTGGTCAGCCTTCTGTCTTCTGTTCTCAAATACGAATAGATAGATATACGCTGCACCCCCCCCTCCTACAGACAAGTAGATACTATATCTACGAAGTACAGAGAACCAGGTCACCACCATACATACAAGCAGACACTCTATAATACTTTTACCTTGAGAGATCAATTTTGAAATCTGTATTCAACATTCCCCCCCCCTCCCCTTTACTCTTTTACTCATAAACTCTTTAAAAAACCTTCCCATCATTTCTTTGGTCATGGTATCTTTGCCCTTCGTCTTGGTGTCTGTCGTTTCTACTGACTACCAAAAATATCTTTCTTTTTTTCTTTCTTTTTCTCTCTTTTTTTTTTTCTTCTTCCCCCCCCGCCTTGTTTTACCTTGTCTTCTCTGCGTGCTTCTTCTTCATTCTCTCCCTTCTCCTCCACCGACGGTTTCATCATCTGTCTGTCTTCGCTATATAGCGTCTCCTCCTCTCTCCTCCTCTCTCTCCCTCTCCCTCTCATCAGATGCTATGACCACGCCTTCCTCTAACTAGCAGGGGCCACGCCACTCGCAGCCTGCTGGGCAGCAAGGTTGGCCGCCTCCGCAGCTCGGGCCTGCTCGATGGCGATCTCGTCGGCTCGCACCATGACCTGTTGGAGGACGGTCTGCTGGTCAGCCGTGAGCTGTCCGGTGAGGGATCCGTAGAACTGGGGCTGCTCCTGCTGCATGCCTGTAATCGTAAACAGCTCTTGTCAGTGACTGTCCCGGCCTCGATCTCCCTGTCGTCCGCCTTCCCCCTTCCCTCTTCCCTCTTCTACCTGACGACCCTGATGGAACGGGACGGTAACTCACGTAACATAACACTCTTGAACAGCTGATAGGGCTCAATCTTGTCAAGCGGCGAGTCCAGGAAGTTGTCCTCTCCGAGATCACCGTCGTCGTCGTCGTCAACCACGTGACTAAACTTTTGCGCCTGTTTTGTCGTGTCTTGTCAGTCAGGAGAGCCAGTCAAGCTTGACTGTCGAGCACCGGACACGCACCTCTTCGTTGAGGAACTCGAGATAGGCAGCACTCTCATCCTTGGCATCAGTGGCGCCACCCTGCTGCTGCTGCTGCTGCTGGGACTCCACAGCTCCCACCGCAGCCGCAGCCACTTCGTCGCCGCCATCCCAGTTGGCCTCTTCGTCTGCCCATTCGTCGTCGTCGGCGTAGTCGTAGGATCCGCCAAATTGGAAATCATCACGGAGAGCATCCTCACGGTCTTTTTTTTTTTTTCAAAAAGTCAGTACTAAAGTAGGCAAGTAATCAAATCAGACAGAAAATTAGGAGGTGACGGGGAGGGAAGGAACTCACTCTTCATAGCGTTGGGCAGGGACATGAACAGCTCGGTAACACCCTGTAGCAGTCGCGGCCATCCCACCGAGATGCTGGCGGGCACCTGGTCGTGGTTGAGGTTGAGCAGGGCGGTGATGGCGATGATGCAGAGCTTCTTGTCGTGGACGCGGCTGAAGGAGCCCATGTTACTGAACCAGAGGCTGAAGAAGCGGTTGGTCCACCCCTTGCTCTCCAGCACCTGCAGGGCGAGCAGGGGGCTGTAGCTGATGGCGTTGATGACCATCTCCATGAGGTGGATTCTCGACGTCCGGACCTTGACGTCCTGCGTTGCCAGGATGCCCATGGCCATGCCGATGAAGCCCTCGACGCAGCGGTCAATGTAGCCCTTGAGGCACAGCATCATCTCCTCGGCCAGCTTGCACGCGCTTATCCTCTCCAGACCCTGGACGTCGTCGGTGAACATGTCGGCAATCATCGAGTACAGCGCCTCGATATACTCAGGGTTCTGCACCAGCTGCGGCGCGCCGTACTGCACAATGTTGTCCAGTGCCGGGAGCATGTCCTCCAGGTAGTACTCGGCTCCCGACTTGAAGGTCGTGTGGATCAGCTCGAATGCCTGCCACATGTTGGGCGATATGCTCTTGGCCGCAAAGGTGCAGCTGTCGATGATTTCGAATACTTCATTGTAGAGGTCTGCATATGTCTCTGCGTCAGCTTTTGATGTCGGGGATTGGAAGAAGAGAAAGGAAGAAAGGGGATCGAAAGGAAACAGGAGCTTCGGACAAGAGAAGAAGAGAAGGAGGAAAGGGATAGAGAAAAGGTCAGGGCATACCGTAGAGCTTGTTCTCAAGCGTCACCTTGATGACGGGCATCAGGACGGCCTCGATGTGGAGAAGGACGTCGGGTGTGCTCTCGAGGGTGAGGATGAGGGTCCCGATGGTTTGCAGGACACCCAAGGCGGTGATGCTCTTGTCGTCGTAGTCTGTGAGGCCGTCGCCGTCGTCGCCGGCCTGGGCCTCCTTCTCGAGGAGTTCGCGGACGATGCGCATGTAGGTGTCGCGGAGCTGCTCCGAAAGGGCGACGGCGAAGGGGGTTAGCTCGGCGGCGAAGACCTCGACAAAGTCCTCCATAACGTTGGCGAGGGCATCGATGTCAGCCTCGTTGGCCAGCTTGAGGAGCTGCTGCATGATGGTTGGGATGGCCGACTGCATCTCGTTGCGGATCACGTCGTGCCGGATCAGCGGCTGCAGGGCCAGGGCAGCCGTGACGCGCACGGGGAGCGCCGGGTCGGCCATGCAGTCGAGGATGTGGCGGTAGATGCTCATCAGGTTGTTCTGGTCCTGGAAGTTGAGCTGCTCAAACTTCTCAATCGTGTCGCAGGCCCGCGCACGCAGGTAGCCGTGCGGGCTGCTGAACTCGGGGAAGACGTAGCGCACGAGGAAGTACTCGACCTGGCCAGCGATGGGGCTCTTCTTGCCCAGGATGACGGGCGCCAGCGTGCCAATCATGCGGAGCGCGCCCTCCTTGGCGATGTGGTTCTTCTTGTCGTCGGGCGACTGCTCATACTCGTTGACGACGTGGTTGACGTACTTGAGGATCTCAAACGTCTCGAGGCGGCGGTTCTTGGTCAGGTTGACGAGGAAGTTGACGCCGGCCACGTCGGGGGCCGACGCGTCCTCGAAGTAGTTGAGCTTGCGGTGCAGGTACTCTTCGGGCTCGTCCTCAAACTTCTCCAGGTCGTCCGCTGTCAAGCACAGGATGGGGAAGACGAAGTGCGTCACCAGATTGGTCAAGTGAGGCTTGAGGTGAATCCACATCTCCTTGGGCCGCACTGACTCGTCCAGGAAGATGATTGTGTAGGACAGGCAGGGTCGGCTCAGCCAGGCCGTCTTGGCCACCCACTTCTCAATCTCCTGCAGGTAGTGCTTCATGATTTCAGGCGCAATGTTGGTGATGAAGTGCTTGGCAAAGGCCATGGCCTCGTCTCCCTTGCCGGGGCTCGAAGGGTTTCCGTGGCTGGTGGTCTGTGTGTCAGTCGGGTTATCGCAACGGTCACAGCGCTACACGTGTACATCTCCCTGCAATGAAACGCACCGGATGAAGAGGAGGTTGAGACTCGAGTAAGCCCACTTCTTGGCCTTCCACCAGTGGTGCTTCTCGCGGTCGAACTCATCGCCGGCCATGGCTCTGGCGGGGAGAGTCTTGGAGACGGTCTGGAGGAGGACGGTGCACCATCCGATATTGACCTGTTCGTTTCGGAGATAGGAGGGTATCTCCAACTGTTTTGATCCTATCTGTCAGCCAGACGGTTCCGCTCCCCAATACGGAAGCGAACATGGGGGAGAGAGAGAAGGGTGGGAGGAAGGAAGATGAGAGAAGCGAATATGAGAGGAGAGGAACGCACAAAGGTAGCATGCTTGTAAGCCTTGAGGGCGAGGTGCAGCATCTCGCCAGCCTGGTCGCTTTCCTGGGTGACAAGCTCGTTGCAGATGGCCAGCAGACGGGGGAAACTAGCCTCGACGACCTTGTCAAAGTGCTGCCTGTCCTGGCTCTCCACGCCCTTGTACCGGAAGGCGCGGCAGAGTGCAAGCAGACACTGCAGACCGGCGAGGACGGAACCGGGGTCGTTGATGTTGAGGAGCTCCATGGTGAAGTCGATGAAGCGGGGCCAGCGGCTGGGGAAGTCGCACTGCAGGACGCGCTGCAGGACGGGTATCAACTGCTGGCGGATGATGGGTTCGGAGGCGGCCATGACGGGCACGAGGCGGTCCCTAACACGGATCTTTTCCTCCTCGGCGATGGCCTTTTCGGCCGATGATGGGTCGGGGTCATACCAGGCACGGTTGACTCGGTTCTTGACGTAGATGACGGCTATTTGTGATGTGGTGTACGTGTTAGAGAGAGGTATCGTTCGTTGGCATGTATATGTTGGTAAGGGTGAATCGTTGTGGCCCGATAGGGGGAGGAGGGAAAGCGAGAGAGGGGGGGGGGGGAGGGGACAGGTCTTCGTACTCGATAGACGGATGCTAGAATCTTGCTCAGCCTGGAGGATGTTGAGAAGGCAATCTAGAAAGCCAGTCGTCGCTTCGATCTATTTTCGTCGGAGGGGTTGAAGCAAAGACGTCAGCAGCACAGACAAGGGAAGAGGGAGTGCGAGTCAGAGGGAAAGAAAGAAATCTCTCTTCCAAGAAGAGAAGTTCAGAAGGGGAAGCGATGACCCCGACAGAGACAAAACAAGAAGGAACCATAAGCCCACCTGCTTGAGTTGAAGCTCAGCGCGACGCCGGTTGTCCGCATCGGGGTCCAAGCTTGCGACAAGCAAGCCCCTGACGGCGGCGGCATCCATGATGACCAGGGAAAAACGCAGACGGGGGTGTTGATGTGTTTGCGAAAGGGTGGTGAAGCCGAAGAAGAAGGAGGAACCTCTCACTTAATTCGTGGCGGTGGAGGAGGAGTAGGAGTGGACCGCGCGCGATCTCGTCGTCTTCGGCGTCGTCGTCGTCGTCGTCGTTTTTTTCCGGGCAAAAAAAAAAAGAAACACAGACACACACACACTGCACACACAAAATCTAACAACCGGACACGGCAGACACACGCACACACGCACACACACACACAACAACTCGTCGGGCGGTGGGGAGCAGACTTCACTTTACACAGAAACGGTCAAGTGCGGTTTGTGGTTGGATGGCGGGGCACAACCAACTCCATCCACGTCCGGTGCCTTTTGGACCGCACAAACACTCCGTCATCAGCCAGTGGCCACTGTACTTGTATTACACTGCATCATCAGCAGTATCTCGGCACCGTTGCCAAAATTACAGCGCTACCCCTACAGGGCTACAGGGCGTATCGTGTGCGTACCCGGACCCTCGAGCCTCGAGTGAGTACGACGAGTTTGGAGTAAGTACTAGTATTACTCTACGAGTATCAATACGTATATACAGATTACAGATTATTACTCGGTATTAACTCGAATTCCTCCCCTGGCGCATTGGCTGGCTCATTCCTTCACTTCTGGGTCCAGGTTCCTCCTTCGTCGCTCCCCCCACCCTTCCCCTCTTTCCTCTGCTTTTCTTTTTTTTATTCATCACCAACTCTGTATTATTACCATGATGATTTTCTCTTATTTATTAGTAATACCCTAGACAGCATGGCTACGAATCCCCTTCCTCTCTTTTAACTCGACTCTATCATGATCTTACTGATCCTATAGAATTCACTAGCATTTTCCATAACTTCACACCATCACACCCATAATACTCTGCCAATCTGTACAAGCTTCCTATCAAATCTTTTCGTAAACTCATCGTAATCACTGGCTTTACTTGTCTGATCTGGCCAGGGTTCGTCCGTCTTCTCTTCTCTGAGCTCTCTACCCCCCTCCCAGGGGCCTCCGTATCTTCGTATCGAATCACACATACTTAGCCCACTAGCCCACCACCGCAACAGTTGTCATCGTTGGGATGATGACAGGGAACCCCCTTTTCCTCTCTAACATGTACACATGATGCTGGCTTGTAGGACTCATCAGTGATACCAAGTCACCACGACGTAATAATACTACTATAGCATGTATTGCTTCGTACCACCACTCATCAGTGTGCACCGGAACAACAACGTACCCGGCCAACGTTCGGCCATGGCAGAGTCCCCCCCCCCCTCCCCCACTACGGAGTACCGTCACTCTCTATTAATACTCCGTACTCGTACTAATACTGAACCCTTACGTCCCACCAATATTTTGTGGACCTCAGGGTTCAACTTCCTCCGGTTCAGCCTACAGTGCCATTCCACCACTTACTTTACCATTATACTACTCCGTACTCAGTGAAATAACGACAAAACCCCGAATAATATTCAACCCATAATATATCACTTCACACATATACATCAGGCTCCCTTCATCCATGCCTGAGCACCGATATTCCCAGCAGCAACGCAATATTGACCTGCCTGCGCTAGCACATTGTCCCCAATCCCGATCAATATCCGTCCGCCATCGCCATTTCCTAAATGTTCCAGCTAAATCCCTTCTCCCCAAAGTACCGACATTCGATTTCGAATATCCACCTCCCATTCTGATTCATCACCTGCCAACTGGTTTCGTGGCCCATCGGCTATGCAGGACATGCCGTACTCTCAAAGTTGGCAATGCAAGCTCTTGTAAGGCAAGGCAGCTTGAACCCAGAAAACCTGTAGAAAGCCTCTATTGCGGTCCGGTGAAGCACGAAAGTCCGGCTCAGGTCATCTTTCAGAGGCATCTGGCACCCCGGCCAGACTTTGGCTGCTGTGGATGGTTCGTTACAAGCATCAGGAAGCTTGAATCGAGGCAGTTTATTGGTAACGGTCCCGGGCGTTCATCATGGAATCATCTACAACGTCTGGATCCTGACGTATACCTTGTGTGTCTGTGTGTGTTTGTGTGTCAAAAATTTTGAGTGGGACCTAACAACACCAATTGAATCGGTACTCTGGCTCGTGCCTGGGACATCACGTCCATTCCATGCTCAAGGCATAGTCCTAGCAGTCCGCTGACAGGCCCCCACCTGCTGCGTTTACCGTATTTTCCATTATATTCATTCCATGGTATGTGTCCGTGGCATCGTGCCCTTTGTTCACCTCTAGAGAAGAAGGGATTGCTATCAGGAATGGGGTGGGCTTGTGTGATGATCAGCGCCATCATGAGACCCAAGCCATTTGGTAATTCGCATCCGACCATTGGGGAAAGAACATGGGCAAACCAAGGGATGAAACGGGAGCCACGGTAGATGGCATGACTTTTCAGTCACATTTGCTTAGATCCGGGTCCGGAAGTAAGCATGTTTGATCCAGGGCATAATCCAAATCCATTGGCTTTTGTGGCTTGGCACCAAGACCATCATAGGAAAGCTGGATGATCAGCTTTGCAACCAAAAGACATGTGAAGAAAATCCATGGGAAGAGAGAGCCGGATGAGCAGATAGAATGCGAGTGCAACAATAAGGTCCTTTGAAGGGAGGTTCGCTAGTATATACAACACAGAAGTAAGACTTACCTCGCTGCCCGGACACTTGGCCTTAGGTATTCTCCCCCTTTGCCTCTTTCGAAGGAAAGGGTTCGACAGGCACTGGGTGACCAGTGGAAAAAGACCATTGAGGTGAATTGAGTACCAGATCCGGAGAAGGTAGAGTTCCAACCGTGGTCGAGTGTCCGAGCAACAAGGTCGTCTGCCAAATTAGACCAAGGAGAACACGGTCCCTGCCGTTATAGAGCTCGCTCTTTCCTCCACCAGCGTCGACGGCTCACCACAGAAATATGCCGAAAATCATCATCCTAAAGGCCGTTGCAGTTTTCATCAATAACGAACCGGTCCCATCATTCCCAACCACAAAGGCCACTGAAGAGTTGATGCGAAGAAGATAAAAACGCAATATCCAGCGTGGAAGAGAAAGAAGAAAAGTCCAGGGATATCCAGAGTATAATGGAAACGTCCACGGGCGTGACAACGTTATTTAACAGAAAGCAAGGCATGCATTCAACCGAGCGACGTGGTATAATCACCACTGCAACCGCATCCCCGAAAGGCAGGTTTGAGATCCAGGCATGGTGCCAACTTGTAAAAAAAGGAAATGCCACGAGGGGTTAAAAAAGCAGAATCCGAGGTCCAGGGGGGATCAATCCAGGAAACGAGGACAAAACAAGAGAAACCAAAAAAACAAAACAATAAAACGCCGGTCTCCAGGTAAGTCGAACTCCATGGGTTTGTTTAAAATAAAAGACAAGATACCGCCGGGTATGCAGGAATCAACGCAAATTTAGTTAGGGAAGACCCCCGTTGGTTGGATAACCAGCGGGCCATAGTCTGAATTGAGAGCAATTTACCGTCGAGGCTGACGAGCGAGTCTTTCGGTAGGTGTGTGCCTGTCGTCGTCCCGGTCACTACGTCGTTTGGTTGCGCCAGTAGGCGTCGGGACAGTTGCAGGGGGAGGCACTGAGTTGCGAGGACTGGGGGAATCTCCATACTGTTGTCCCTGAGGTGTATACCCCTGGTGCTGTAGGCCCGGGTTTACGGGCGAGACTAGAAGAATCAGACTCTTGTTGGTCTGGGCCGGGGAGGAGAAAAGGAAAGAGCAGTTCAACCCGTAAACTCACCTCGACCATAGGGGTCCTCTGAGGGGTGCATTGATTGGTAGGGAGGGCCGCCAGCTGTGGGAGGCATCTGACCTGAATATTGGTAAGGAGACGTGGTAGCAGGGTATCCTGGCTGCACTGGGGCAGAAGAAGCATAGATGGGCTGCTGGGGCGCTGTGGACGAAGTTGGCATCCGGCCGGAGTATCCATCATATCCATCATTTGCACCGTAGCCCCTGGGTGGCATATTGGCTCCGGTGTGAACATACGGGGACTGGTTATCCGGGTTGGGGGGGTATCCCCGATCCATTCCTGAGGGAGGAGCCTGGGCATAAGAACCGGTAAATCTAGGGTCCGGCTGGGGAGACTGGGAAGGGGCCTGTTGGTATCCATAGGCTCCGCCACTGGGGGGACCATAAGAATGCTGCTGCTGCTGCTGCTGCTGCTGCTGCTGCTGCTGGTAAGATACGGAAGCTCCAGTATATCCAGGGGCACCTGTTCCAGGGTATCTGGGTCCATCAAAGGCAGAATCACGGGCATAAGGGTCCTGGAAGGGGCCTTCGGTCGGGCCATGGTGCTGACGGGACTGGTGCGTCTCTGAGAGACGATACTGGACTGTGGGTGAGTTAGACGAGAGTCCAGCGGAAGGCAGAACACCAGCATCTCTCGAAGAAGCAAAACTACCTCCAGGGGTATTGCGCGACGTCTGCGCGCGCCTCTCGGTGTCCCAGCGTGCAGAGTCGGCCTTGAGATCCTCAATCATAGCCTAGATACAGGCTCAGCAAATGTAACGATGAAGCGAAATCGGATAGGGATTTTCAGGAAAGATCTCACGGTCGTCAAGTTCCTGTAGGCAGTGATGAAGTAGCCCGGTACCGATTGACCAGTCTGCGGGTTCTGTTGAGAGATGAAAAGTCAGATACTGACGGCCTTCAACGGTGCGTGTGCGTCGAGTGCGTGCGGGCTGGTTGAAGCCAACAGCAATCAAGTCGAGCGGAGAGAAGAAATGTACCTCATATTGACCAGGCCGCACCAGAGCATCGTTGCCCAGGTAGCGGCAGATATCGGCCGAAATGACTTCGCGGTCGATGCCATCACGGGGAACAAAGTATTCATTCTGGCGAGAGGCCGAGGCGGCTGCAGGAGCGGCCTGGCTGCGGGGTTGCCTCGACATGGTGATAGTAGTTGAGTAGAAGCGAGTAAAGAGGCGGGAGGGTGATGAGGAGACGGAAAGATGGAAAGAGTGAGAAGGTGAGAAGGTGAGGCGAGGCGGCAGACAGAAAGGTAGAAGAGGAAAAAAGTCGGAAACGGATAATGCGAGTTGGGGAAGGAGCAGGAGGTGGATAAAGAAAACGGAGAGGCAGAAAGGAGGGGAGGGTGTGGGTGGGTGGCGCCTGCCCTGTTTACCTGTCTACTCATACTCCGTAATACTTGAGCAGAGCTGCTTACTTTTGGGTAAGAAAAGCCAGTGATTACAGCAAAAAGTGGCCCTTGACCCTCCGAACACCAACCTCAGGTCAACCAGGTTGGGCAGGTTTTTCTTTTTTTCCTCCTCTTCCTCTTTTTCTTTCTCTCTATCCCTTTCGTATGTCCACTGGTCTTGCCCGCTGTCCAGGTGCACGCACAACCACATGAATGCCAACCACACAAAACATCAGAAACCAAGGTAGTGGAGCGCTCAACTACTACTGCAGCCCGACCAGGTTATGTCCTCAGGTCATGATTGGTGCCAGCCATGGAACAACCCTCAAATCAGTACAGGGCGGCCCTTACTGTCCGACATGATGCGATCCACTCGATGTATCGTTTTGTCTGGTGCTCTTGTGCCTGTCTTTGCCCTTTCCTCCACCCTCTGCTGTTGACTTATTCACTAGTATTGGCACGAAGAAATACTGTGTACGAGCACGTGTATGTACCTCGCTCCCCCAACTATACGGACCGTCGTTCTCTTTTTGCCCCTCACTCGAGATGCAAGTGCCGTCTGCCGCTTCCGCTTCAGATTGCCGGGACGCCCGATGCAGAGTCATATTTACAGAAACCAAAAATATTTCGTGGCGTGTGCAGTATTACTACAGCCAGTGCCCGTTGGGGGGGGGGGCAAATGACTTAGGCGGGACCCAATGTCCAAGGACTTAAGGTCCCCCGGTTATGTGAGCGTGTGCCCGCCCCAGGATGCCTTGCTTGTAAAGATGCAGATCCTTTTGCGACGTGTCTGTCGCTGTATCGGTGCCCGTCGCCGTCGAGTCACTGGTTCCCACCGAATGACACGTTGGTACCCAACCAAAGCGAAACGGAGAACGGAGAGATGGCATCAGTCATTCATTCTTAACGTGCTGTCGAGAACAAGATTTGAGTATTTGTTGAAAACTAGAATACAGATTTATACCGCACCCGTGTCGTGGGTCAGAGCGCAAGCTATACTTTGTATCGCCACCGAATACACATCGCTCTCGTGATCGAATGAGTATGAGACCTTCATCGAAAAACAGCGCGTCAGGAGAAGAAGCCAGACAGCAAACAGCATGGGCAGCAGAGGACGACGCCTAAACTCTTAGTGGGCAGCTCGCAGAGAGAGGCAGGACATCCTACCAGCATGGCTTCATTCGTCCTTGACCATGACCTCGGCTCAGGCGGTCGAGAATATCATTGTCAACAAGTCTTTGCTATACGTCTTCGTATGAACACCAGATATGTGCATTTACTTCTCACCAGCATCGCCCTCGTGCACTCATCAGACGGTGTCCATCTCACCGCTTGCATTGGCACGGAGCCAAGGAGTACGTACTACTTTGGCAAATCGTCGGCTCCACCGTATAGTCTAGTGTCGTCGGCGTCATGTTGGGTATCAACACCTGGCGCGGCACTATTGCCATAAGTACTCTGTACCTACTCAGTAACCATGGGAGCCCAACGACTCGGGTCCGCACAGGCAGTCTCCATTCGTCAACCTGCTACGGTGCCCAACGGAGAAAACACTGACCAATAAATGGTGACCACCCGGAGCTCAATACATGTATACGATACGGCGTATTGCCTCAGTTCACGATGGGGAGGTTGGGGGGGCCTGCGCTCCAAGTATCTTGCCATTTTTGCCTCCTTGGCCGCATGGTGCTATAAATGTGTTTTTTCACGGACGCCATGTTCTTTCATAGGCTCTCGAACTACGAGGTAGAGATCTAAATGCTCCACGTGAATGTCCGTCTAGAGACAGATGATGCATCAAGATCGAACACGTGCAGCGGTAACTTGGCCACGACTCAGCGACGATGGTTAGTACTTATCGTATCAACTTTTCAGTCGACGTACGGACTGATGCTCGTCTTAAAAATACGTGGTTGCGGGACATGACGGGAGACGGAGGCCGCAGCATATATAACTGAGTCTCACGCCGCCATCTCGCCTAAGAAAAGCTTGATGCAACCTCACGATGACGATGATAGAGCAATGACACGTTCCTTCGGAGAGAGATAGAGAGAGAGAGGAGATGGAGGGGGGGAAGGGGGGGAAAAGGGAGTTTGTATGTACTTTTGAAACTGGTCATGTCTACCTGGTGGCACATACCAAGTCTATGATGACAGCGACATAACAGTAATGATGTGTTTCTCCGCGAAGGAAGCCCTCAGTTGATACGCCGGAGTAGCTTTCGTATGGTGGCCGTGGCTAGTTCTCCATGGTCCTTGATCAGTGTTTGAAACTCGGGATATGCCCACAGCTGCTCGATGCTGCAGGCGGCCCAGTGCGCCACAAGCCTCTTCAACTCTTCGGGGGCCGGATGCGTGAAGCAGTATTCCAGAAGCACCATGATTCCGTCGTGGCCGCTCTCAGCTAAGTTGTAACTGATCAAGGCCTGGTGCAGCTTGCCAAAGGAGGTGTTCATCAACCCGACGATCTTGTAGCGCGTCGACATGACGTAGACCTTGGCGTGATGGAGAGGTGATTTCGATGGAACAGGGGTCGATGAGACGGAGACATTGCGCGGTGAGTAGGGATCTTCCCAGCTTCTTATGAAATCGCTCAACCACACCTGATTTTTGAAGGTACCGGCGAGCGATTCTTTCATGAGCGCATTATCAGCTTCTAGGTCGTCCAAGAGTAGCTTGCACGCATATCCCCTCTCCTCCTTCCTCCCCTCCTTCTTTCTAGCCAGCCCCTTTCGTGCCTTTTTCTTATCCTTTTTTGAGAGGTAAATGCGTTCATTAATCGCCGGAGCAAGATCATCGTCCGGAATTGGCTGCGGCTCTAGCCCTGGCTCTGGCGGCTCTGGCTCTACTGGATCGTCCAACTCTGGCACTTCCGGCTCTGGCTCTGGCGGCTCTGGCACTTCCGGCGGCTCTGGCCCATCCGAAGGGTCATCGTAATCCCCCGTGTAGACAAACTGCCAAAAGCTGAGAAACGTCAAAGGCTCGATGTCGAGGAATTCGGCCACATCTCTGGGCTTGTCCCAGGCGGAGTTGATGAAGGTTTTCTTCAGAAGAGTTGAGTGCTTGAAGATGTAAAAGGAGTGGATGCGGAACTCTTTCTTGTCCGCCCCGACGAGGAACAGGAGGGTCTGGGAGGTTGCAGCCCTGATACCAGAGTAAACGGCGGTTAGCATCCGGATGAGGGGATGGAATGCGATAGGAGATGACCGTTTCAGAGGGACAGGTTGCTGTATTGGTCGACTTACTCCATCTCGGTAGCACCTGGATGGTGACTTCTCAAATCTCTTGGTTTGTCTAGCTCTCCGCTGTCGTCTACCGACAATATGGCAGATGGGAAGAGAGGGGAGGCCTACCACAGGCGCATTCTTCTTTTTATCAACATCGTCTCGTGCTACCATGGTCAGAACGTTGTTGGACTATGTTGCATCAATCACTCTGCATTCCTACGCGCTGCCGCTCGCGCATGTCTGTTGGTCGGTGGTCAGCCATCAAGCGTCGAGCACCGTGATTACCATTCGAAGAGGGAAGCAAACAATATGCAGGAGACACTAGCCCTCTGCCCCCTCATTCCTACCTTTCATCGTCATCATCATCACTATACTTCTTCTCTCTTCTCCTTGCCAAGAAAACAGCAAGCAGCAAGCAAAAGAAGAAAGGAAAAAAGAAAAGAAAAAGAAGAGGGGGAAGAAAAATCGGGTTAATTCATCCGAAATTAAGTTTTCTCTGCCCGTGTTCAAGCCTTTTCCCGCTGCTGCCGCTGCCCCTCCCTCGTCTCGAAGAGGAAGATGTGGTGATGGGGCCTCCTCTACTGCTACTGGGATAATCCCTGGAAGCTGAGCTGCGAGATGGTATAGGCTGAGGAGGGCCGGTGGCAGCGGTAGCGGCGGTGGCGAATGCGGCGCTGCCACGTTCATCCTCTTCGGCCAGGTCCTTGGCCATATGCCAGTCCGCGTGGCTCTGCAGGTCTCGAGGGTCATCGTCGACGAATACTTGGCCGCAGCGAGGACAGCGGATGGAATCGTCATCTGCAACTGCGGCTGTACGAGTACGTGATTTAGTTTTGGCTTCTGCTTCCGCTTCCGCTTCCGCTTCTGCTTCTGCTTCTGCTTCTGCTTCTGCTTCCGCTTCTGCTTCTGCTTCTGCTTCTGCTTCTGCTTCTGCTTCTGCTTCTGCTTCTGCTTCTGCTTTTGGTTCTGCTTCTGTTGCTGATTCTGCACCCCATGCTTCCCCGCCATCAGGAGGAGGTAGTGGTTGTGCGGGGGAAGCTTCTCTAGACTCGACGGCGATGGGCTTCTTTGAAAAGAAGCGTTGTATGCCCCCGCCATCATCGATGCGGCGTTTCCTAGAGGCCGTGGTAGATGTGGGGGGCGGATCGGACGTGAATGATGCTCGTGCAGGGTGTGAATGCGATGATTCCATAGAAGTGGCAGTGACCGTGGCAGTATTGACAGCAAGAGCCTCCTGACCCCTGACGAGAAATGCTCCGATGCCCATGTTTCCCTTGACGCCGTCCTCGAATCCTGCGACGCTCAGGCTGAGGTTCTCACAGGGCCATACGCTGCTCCCCCCGGAGGCGACGATCTGGCGGAGCAAATCCTGCGCTAGGTCGAACAGGCCTTCCTGTGTGATTGTCGTGCCTCCGGGGATTGGGCCCTGGCGGGAATGCATCTGCCCACCCCGACGGTGATGCAGGTTGATCGACCTCGGGCGCCGCCTGTTCTCCAGGACGCCCTCCTCCAGCAGACGGGTGTAGATGTCGGCGGCGAAGATGCGGATCCACTTGACGGCTTGGTCGACCGAGTCTATAGCGGGACGGAACGACTTGGCTGACAGCATGGACTTGATCTGGGTGCGCGGGTTGACAGGGGACATGTCGATGCCCCTGACAGAGTTGTGGACCCAGAGACCCGTCTCGTGGCCGAGCTTGAGCATCATCTGGTCGAGCGTCACGGCCCGGAGCTGGGCCACCTCGTCGGACCCGAAGGTCGTAACGACCTGCTCGCCCAACTTGCCGCCCAGGTTGCGCATCTTGGTGATCTTGAAGCCCGAGAGGAAGACGTCGACGGCGCGGTTGCGGATGACGGTCTGCTGATTGGGCTTCCTGTACGCCGACCCGAGCTTGCTGAGCAGCTTGTTGCACGCCACCCCGGCCGAGCAGGTGTATCCCAGGTCGCTGCGGATGCGGGCGCGCACGTCGCGCACAATCTCCGACGCCACCAGGAGCGCCACGTCGTCCCAGTCCGGGTCGGCCGACTCCTGGCCCTCGCCGTCCAGGTCCACGAGCGCGTCAGCCTGCCAGTCCAGCGCCGACACTGGCGGCGTGGGAAGCTGCTCAGCCGGGTCGTTGTAGGGCGGCGGGCCGCCCAGCTCGGCC
Source organism: Geosmithia morbida (assembly GCF_012550715.1). Classification (NCBI taxonomy): domain Eukaryota; kingdom Fungi; phylum Ascomycota; class Sordariomycetes; order Hypocreales; family Bionectriaceae; genus Geosmithia; species Geosmithia morbida. Next base: position 125,519 of record NW_023336206.1, read on the forward strand.
GGGTACCGCTCCAGCAGGGTGCCGTGCACCTGGGCCGACAGATCGAGGTACACCTCGTCTATGCTGGCCTTTTCGACCCGCTGAAGCCGGGCGGGAAGCGTCTGCTTGATCAGGGACAGGATCCTGCGCGACTGGAGACGGTAGGGGTCCAGCGATACCTTGTCCTTGACCACGTTGGCCTCCGCGTCGTCGCGGTACGCCCACTTGTCGTCGCCCTCTCTCCAGGTGGCCACGTGCTGGGCTATCAGATCCGGGCAGAGCTTCTTGGCCTCTGCGACGTTGCAGTGCCTTCCTATCCCGGCCGCGCGGGCGGGGTAGTTGACTGCGATGAGACCTTGCCTATCATCGGTTCCCTCCCCTCCAGTCGTCAGCATTGGTAGAGAGGGTGGCAGAGAGTATGTGTGCATCAGTAGTATCACCATTGCTGAACGGCCAGCGGCTTGTCCTCGGCTATACCGAGCCTGACCATTTCGCACTGCGCATAGAATGCATCCAGATCAATGTGCGCTATCACGCGTAGCGGACTGGACGTCTGGTACGAAGCCAGCTGGGACAGATGGCGGTAGGTGAAGCGTGAGCGGAGCCCACCCGACGAGCTGCGCGGAGAGCCCGGGAGATGAGAGGGTGATGACGACGACATGCTCCGGAGATTCTCACGAATGTTCTATGGCGATGTTTCAGTCGGAGTGTGCGTACGTCTTGTCGGAGGCATCGTTGCTGGTTTTTGCGGATGAGGAGAGAGTTCTACGGTGTTGAGGTTTTCGGCACATCGAAGACACGGTTGATGATGGAGGGTGCTCCTGCCCCACCCACTACCGAACGTTGCTGGCAATGACGTCTGACGATATTGAACTATTACCGTTCATATTAAATGCTACATGTCTAGATATAGTTATAGTATAAGATATAGAAGTGTACAAATGAGAGTATGGATAGAGAGAGAAAGCTATATCCTAGCAAGACTTGATAGCTTAGTACTGTTACCCCCCGGGCAACAAGCGTGTATTACCTTCATCTCCCTTACCTTGAGCCGTTTTCGATGCCTGACCCCCCCCCCTTCCCCGTACGCCTTGTATGTATGTATGCAATGCCGAATAATGATATTTACACGAAGGATAGTAGTAGTAAAGAAATGGAGAAAATGAATGTGAGTATCCAGAAGAGAGGAGAGGGAAATAAAAAAGAAGAAGAAACAATTGCAGCCATGCCGAAGGCGGTCAAGCAGCCTTTTCGCGTAGCGGTGCCCCCGTGGCCGTGGTAGCCGCAGACTCGGGTCTGAACCGTGGTAGGTTATACCGCGAGTGGAGCTTCTCCATGAGCGCGTCGTTCATCTCGTAGTCGCTCTCGGGGCTGTCGTGCCTGCAACAGGGCGAGTGTCGTATAGGCAGCAGCCATTCGAGCGGGCTGCTCCCCAGTACGGACTTGACGTTCCGCCAGACGCCCAGGTCCCAGGGGTTCTCGCCGGGCTGGGTCTGGACGATGGCGAAGGTGCGCCTGGCGTGGTGGTCCCTGCGCGACTGGATGTCGTCGAAGAGCTCGGGCACCTCACTGGGCCGCGGGAGGGGGTAGGTGACGGTCCAGTACCCGGGGGCCGAGGGGGTGTCGAGGGGAACGCGGATGGCCAGGTAGAACTGCTGCCGGCGGGCGAGCGCGTCGATGTTGGTCTTGTTCTCGAGTATGTACCTGCCCGACGAGAGCGTCATGCCCAGGGCGAAGAAGCCGAACAGGGCGGCCACGACGAGCGCGGCCACCACCCGGCCGTCAAGGGACATGCCCTCGCGCACCTGGAGGCTCAGCGCGTAGGCCGATGCGCCCAGGCAGACGGACGCGTAGAGCGTTGCGTGGAAGGTGAATTGGAAGAAGAAGTTGAAGGCTGCGGGAGGCAAGGTCAGTCGGGGACACGGCGATGGGTAGAGAGGAGGGGAGGGGAGTATAGAGAGAGAGGGAGAGGGAGAGGGAGAGAGAGATATCAAGACATACACGTCTCGGCCACCATGCCGCCTACCCAGGGACAGAAGTGGTCCATCTTGCGCACGCAGCGACCCAGCTGCGACGAGTGGTGGGCCCTGTCGGGCTTCCAGTTCCAGCACAGGGCGCACCACCGGGGTCTCCCGTCAGCCTCGCAGACGAAGACGTCCTTGGTGTAGAAGGCCTCCAGTCCGGGGCTGTCCGGGTCCTGGTCGATGCTCGTCCATGTGTTCTGGGCCTCGACGTCCTGCCGCTCGCGCTTGGGCAGGGCGCGGCGCTGGTCCTCGGCGGCTTGGCGACGATCGTTGAAGCCGACCGATCCCGGGTTGCGCTGGGTGGTGACGACGGTGCGCACGTACGGCGGGATGGCGGCGAAGAGGAAGACAAAGTGGAGGGCTAATAGGGCGACTGCGGTGCCATGCTGGCCCTTGTGACGATAGAGATAGTCGACTGCGCAACACACGGGAGATCAGTGATGTCCTCCTCCTCCTCCTCCTCCTTCTTCTTCAAGTCTTTGACTGGGGCGCAGGGGGGCAGGGGGGGGATCAACTCACTGCAGATGCGGGCGACAACAGCATAGGTGCCCAGGCCGAATAGGCCAAGAATAAAGAACGGTATGACGCGGGCCGTCCAGCGTTCCGCCTGGCGCTCGTTACAAAGCTGGCCCGGCATTGCATCACCGGATGAGAGCGAGGACGCAAGTCTGCATGGCAAGGACTTTGACGCGTTTTGACGGACAAAAAAGGCCGGGGGGGGGGGGGGGGGGGGGGGGGGGGGGGGGGAGAGAGACTGGGGAGACAGGGAAGGTCTTGACATTTGTCAGGGCTCGGGTGATTCGGGTTCAGCAAAACTGTGTGAATCGTACTGTATTGAAAATAATTGGCACATTGTATTATTATTCATACTATAAATCATCTTCATTACAACGAATAAGAATCTTCAGCTTCGCATCTTGTCTCCAACGACAGTATTAACATATACAACATCGTCAACGCCTCGCAACTGAAAGGGAAAAATGGACAAGAAGTATAAGCAGATAGCAGCTATCATGACGTGAAGCCCGATACCATATTTCATATTTGCTAAGCCCCACCCCCCTCCCCCCCGGATACCTTCGCCCTGCTAAAGGATGTGAGAGGCGGAGGAGCGGTCTTCTTCTGCATCTCAAGGCTCGGGCGCTTGCGATCCGCGGCTGTATGAGTAAGATGGATGGCGGTCTAATCTGAAAGGCTCTTGTGATACTGAGTGAAGGACGTCATTCTGAGCTCCGACCTTTGTTGCGAGTTTACATCCGCACAGTTAGGTAAAATGGGAAGTTCCCATGCTTTCTAATGATGATTGGCTTATCAGCTCGAATGCGGCTCTGCTCACGACCATTCATCACATATACAAGCGTACTATTTCCTCGTCTCGACAACTCACCGACTGACACTAATAAGCAGATCAACATTGCAACTCAAGCGAACTAGTACACAAATAAGGCGCTGCCTACCAGCTACTACTGCTGCCTATTTTCTTTTTCTTCTCCATATTTTCTGTTTTTCCCTTTTCTCTTTTCGTTTTGGCCGTTGACCATGTGATCAGATGACTTCATGATGCCTCCTCGACTATCTTCTGCTCTCTCTCTCTTTCTCCTTTCACCTCGGTGCTGCCCGGGGCGAGCAATGATGCCGCCTGCTTGTGGCTTTGCCCCGTCAATGTCATCCTATGGCAAGAGACCCGGTGAGGCTAGGTCACGTTTTATTGTTTCGGTGAGCGCCCTGACAACCTCGTTTCCTATCATGAAGGTGCTCTGAAAATGACGCCCGCCTTAGGCCCTCACTCTTTCCACGACGCACACAAAGGCTCGAGCCTTTTGTTTCCCACCGATACACAGCCCCCCCCAAATATACCCTCGTAGACAGGCGTTGGACTGGCAGAATTGGCAGAAACACGCAAGGCACGGGCAAGGCAAAGGCCATGGTTGCTGAGCCTGTCCCGGGGCGGTTGCCGTTACCTCTCGCCAGGGGACTCATTCTGGTCGCCTTGACGCCCTATCTAAACCTGGTAGACACACATCATGGACTTCGGTCACACAGTCTTCACCACCGGGGAGTATAAGAAGCCTCCCGTTCTCGGACTAGAGGGAGCTTAGAATGTCATCACACCCAACAGTTGTCTCATACATCACATCAAGCTTCTTCTTCTTTTCTCTCTCTATCCCTCTCTCTCAAGTCTCTTGAAAGCAGTTGTTCCCTCTGAGAACGCCATCCAGCAGCCATGTGCATCAAGAACCACCCCGAGATCTCTGCCGTCGGCGGTATCGTCCAGTCCTCCGGCGGAGCTAAATGGGACTGCCACGTCTGCGGTTTTGAAGGCATGCTTTGGCGCACCACTCGGGCGTGCCTCCAGTGCACTCACATCATCTGCGTCTTGTGCCCGGTCACTCAGTGAGATGTGACTTTCTCGACTCGACCTTTGGCTTGGATAATAACATGAGCCATTCATTCATTCTCTGATGAGAAATATTGGACCTTGTATGGAATAAGAAACCAACCCCCCCCCCCCCCCCCGGTGAGTTGCAGGACGCTGACAGATGACATGATCAGTGTCCTGTTAGATCATAGCCTGGCATGAATGCAATGACGTTTTCTGTTTTTAGATTGAGAGGATGGTACAATAAAGAGGGGGACGGATTGGACAGGGTCTATCGCACGGGTTTCGGCTTGGTTTAGATTGGTTTCTTGCTCTTGTTCCGACCGAATTTTAGAATAGATTTTGATAGTACAATCGAAACTCGTTTATCAGCCTTGTTTCCTTTCTTGCTCCCCAAAAAAAAAGATATTTGAACCGGGAAGAAAAGCGAACCCCTTTTCTTCTCTTTGGTCTCATACGGCTGTCTATCTTCTTCACACACATACGTTTTGATGATGACATCACTGATTGCTCCTCTGCAAGAGTTGCTATATGCATATTACTGTGTCTGTGTGCCACTATGCAATACGCCAGATATACCATTATATCGGTCAATTCTAGATCGGATTGAACCCTGAACAGGACGTATAGGGGAAATCCGTCTCGTTCGTGTATATATAATGTAGTATGCATCACCCGATATCAATGGACTGCCGGAGACAACTGACAAAAAAAAAAAAGATGGATGGGGACTACAGGGTAAGTTCGCTTGGCGTGGTGACGCTATCAATTTATAAAACTTCATCAACAGAAAAGCTGCGTTACTACCATTTTCTCCCCTCCCCTCCCCCATGTTTCATCCCACTTTTCTCGAAAAAAAAAAAATCCCCCCCGTTATAATCTCTCGTTAAAAACTGCGTCATGTCGGATCCGTTGACATCACCGACAAGATGAATTCTTCTTCTTCGGCACAGATAGATGCCAACATTGCTGTGAGATTACTTCTACTCTTTCCATCTCCCTTTTGCCCCTCCCCCCACGTCATTTTTCCCTCTTTTCTTCTCGAGTCTAACGTGCTGTCGAACAAAGTGTGATGCTTGCCGTGTCAAGAAACTCAAGGTATGAAGACACGGCCCTGCCGGATCAGACGGGATTTATCTTTCTCTTACTGACCGACTCCAGTGTTCAAAAGAGCGACCTGTGTGCACCAACTGCAGGCATCATGTGAGACTCTGCCATTACAGCGGCAAGGTTGCCCGATCGCCACTCACTCGGGCGTGAGTCTCTTCCCCCTCACCCTCCCCCCCCCAACGCACAAACACACACACCTTTCTCACCCCCTCGCGCCCACATGATATTCACGAGAGGGAGAGAGATGGAGGGAGAAAGTGTGTGCCTGCGCGAACCGAGTACTGATGCCGTAATACTCTAGGTACCTGACGAGCATTGAACGTCGTCTCAGTCAGATGGAAACCCTCTTTTCAGAGCTGCTACCAAATGTTGACCTGGAAGAGGCTCTGTCGTCGTCGTCGTCGTGGGACCCTGCTAGAGCCTCGTCGGTGATGCGCGCCGAACTGACGCAACCTACCAAGCCGGCAGCAGTAGCGGTGGCAGCAGCAGCAGGCCACCAGCAAGAGGAGTCGGAGAGACGTACAGATAGGACGGACGATTCCATATCGGAGACCGTCCCGGATGAGGCGGATGGGTTTGACTGGCAGGAGGATGTCAATGGGCTGGCTGATGGCATGGCCGCTCTGTCCGTGGAACCCAAGGGAGCAGGATATCTGGGTATGTTGACCCTTTCTCTCAATCCACCTGCTTATCCCGTGAAGAGAGAGACGAGGAAGAGAGGGGGGAGAAGAAGTGAACTGATAGATGATAGGCTCAACCGCTGGTGCCTTCTTCCTCCGACCTCTGCTCTTTTGGCTGGGACACTCCCAGCCGACGGCTGACAACCTTGGGCGGCCGTTTACGGACTCCCCCAAAAGCAACGCAGGCCGCGGCATGGAAGCGTCGAGCCGGCTCTCTGCGTCTATGGAGTCCCGCGAGGTGGTGGGCCGTCTGATAGACAGCTACTTCTCGCTGTACAACCGGACGTACCCGTTCGTGCACGAGGGCACCTTCCGCGCGCAGTACCACGAGGTGATAGCGCGGCCGCACAACCGGTCGTGGCAGATGCTGCTGCACACGATCCTGGCGCTGGGGGCCTGGTGCCTGGGCGACGCGCAGTCCGGCGTGGACGAGGGCCTGTACCGGCGGGCGGTGTCGTTTGGCGAGGCTGATTCGCTCTTCGAGAGCGCGAACCTGACGTTCGTGCAGGCGCTCGTGCTGCTGAGCAACCTCAGCCAGAAGCGGAACAAGCCCAACACGGGGTCCAACTTCCTCGGCCTGGCGACGCGCATGGCCCTCAGCCTCGGGCTGCACCGCGAGCTGCCCGACTGGCACATTGGCATCCTGCAGCGCGAGATCCGCCGCCGCGTCTGGTGGGGCCTGTACACCTTTGACAGCGGCGCCTCCACCACCTTCGGGAGGCCCATCCTCCTCCCCGACAAGGAGGCCATGGACGTCAGGCCCGTCCTCAACATCGCCGACGAGAACCTCACCGCCGGGACGACGGCCGTGCCCCCAGAGTCGACAGAGCCCACCATCTACTCCAGCCTCAGGTGGCAGAGCGACTTTCACCTCCACACGAACCACATCTCCAACCACCTGCTCTCATCGACGGGCGTGCCCGCCGAGGAGGCCCTGGCCATGGACGCCTCCCTGGACGCCTGGTCCGACAGGCTGCCCGCCTACTTCCGCCTCGACCACGAGCTGGCGACGGCCGACCCGACCTTCCTGTTCGCCCGCTGCCGTCTGTGGTGGCGCGTGTGGAACCTCAAGATCGTCCTGTTCCGCCAGCTCCTCCTCAAGAGGGCCGTCGAGCGGACCAGCAGACGCGACGCCCTCGGCACCCTGAGCGAGGCACACGTCAAGAGTAGGGATGTCGCCGTGCACGCCGCCAGCTCTACGATCGCCTCCATCCACGGGCTGTCTCAGATGGGCGCCAATATAAATCGACTTGTGGCATGGTATTCAATGTAAGTCTCTTTTCTTCTTCTGTCCATAAACCCCCCCTCACCCCTCCGCTCCGTCTAAGGTTGTGTGTGTGTGTGAGAGAGATAGAGAGAGCGAGAGAGAGAGGGGGGGGGAAGGGAGATTAGATGCTAACCATGTGAACGAAGCTACTTTCTATTCCACGCCTCCCTCATCATTGCCCTGGCCATTGTCGGCGACGCAGAATCCCTCGACCTGCCCCGGTGGCAGTCGGATCTCGAGACGGTGCGCACAATCTTCCGCATAACCTACGCGGATAACTCGCTCGCCCAGCGCTGCGCTGACATCCTCGATCTCATCGTGCCGAGCAACCTGATCATGGCGGCAGGGTGGGACGGATTCCCGCTGGACACCGGGTTCGGCGACATGACCAACTGGCCCGCTGATGGGAGTGACTTCATGTCCCTCTTCGGCTGGCCCGACGCCACCGGACCCGGAGTTTGATGTCTCTGACGGGAGAACTCGAGAAGAATGAGGGTCTCTCCAAGCCAGTCGCGACCTCTTGCAGTCGGGAAGGAGACTATTCTCGATGACGACTTGACGGCAAGAAAGCAAGAAGATCAAGATGACAATGACGCCATTCAATTGAAGATCCGGATGTCTGGACGAATGAGATGAGAACGAATCATCTCCCCATTGGGGAGATCATTCTCCTCAGCTCGCTGACGGGCCTTTTCCGGGGTCTTTTCGATGCCGGCTTGCAAATGTCGACGCGAGAGCCTCTCCCTCGCCACTTCGGGTTGTATGTCGACGAACCATCTGCTTCGACGCGTCAGGGCAAGAAACGATTAGCAAAACAGGCCAAACAGAGAAAAGAAGAAAGGAGAGAAAGAAGAGAGGGAGGGAGAGGGAGAGGGAGAGAGAGAGGGAGGGAGGGAGGGAGGGAGATAGAGAGAGATAGAGAGAGAGAGAGGAGGGGGGAGGTGGGAACATCCTACTTGTCATCAACAACTTCGGCTATCCTCCTCCACGGATCCTGATCAAGAAGGGTATAGTTCCCCTCCACGATGACGACCCTGCACCGGGACGAGATAGAGATGGCGTCGGGTATCGGGTCGCCGATGGCGTGGTCGAAGCTGGGTGCTGTGATGACGACCTCAGGCTCGTCGCAGTCCGTCACGGGCGTGTCCCTCAGCCTCATGACCAGGCTGATGAAGGCTTCCACGTCGAAGGTGAAGGGCGCGCCTCGGCGATGGAAAGCGTAGTCTGGGTCGTCAAAGGTTGATAGTTTGGCTTTTGTATGATGGAAGCCGTCCTGTGTCTGTCAGTGCCGAGCATAGGGACGGTGGACAGAAATACGATCTGCCGGGGTGATCAGACAGGGAGGGCAGGATGATGGGAAGAAGACGCGGACGAGATGAAACTCACCATGGGAAGAACAGATGTATTGGCCATGGAACCATCCGTCTTACCGATGGCTCTGAGAAGAGCGTCGGTGACGGTGGATTTGCCGGATCCGGGAACGCCCGCCAGAGCAATGAGGATGCGGCTCCGTGCATCTTTTTGATGGAGGAGGTGCTGGATACGTTGTTGGAGGATGACGACTGTCTTTTCCAAATCGTCCATGATTTGCCTGTAGTTTGTGGTATATATATAATTTTTTTTTTCTTTTCCCAAAAAAAAAAAAAAAAAAAAAAGTTGAACGGGAGGTTTTTTTTCTTCTTTTTTTTCTCTCTTTATCTCTTCTTCCCTCTTCTTCTTCTTTTTTCCCCCCCTCCCTCTTTTGGATATAACTAGATACTGTTGTTAGAAACTGAATAATAACATACAATCTTGTACAAGGGGAAAAAAAATTATAGAGAAGGATAATAAAGAAACCAATGCCACCCCCGGAGAAGACCGGACCATGGTCTGACAATTCGTAAGAGGCGGGGAAGTATCTCGGAGCAGAGCCGTCCATGACCCGGCAGTTTCTTCTTCTTGATGAAGCACGTGAAAAGTGAAAAAGACTCGGAACGACATGATTGAACTCTCGATTGGGTGAACCTGTAGCAAGAGTCCTCGAGTTCAAAAGTATATAGAAGGTCCCCTCCCTCCGCCTCCCCCGTCCCCCCTAAACCCCCAACCCCTCAAACCCCTTAAAAAATGAATGTGTCATCATCCTTTCTTTTTTTTTTTTTTTCCCTCTCCGACTCTCAAACGGGTTTTGGAGTGTTTCCAACAAATCTCGACCCCGGGCTTGTCGAAATCGTACGATACGTCCCAAGTGCTCTTCTTTGTATGTATGTATTTCGGACGACTGCGGTCCGGGGATCGGCAATCCCAATGCCGGATGTACGAGCATCATGGTGTGACTGTGTCAAAAAAGACTTGGAGATGTCCCCGCAAAACTAGGAAAGGACCCGCTCAATCTATGGAGAAGGAAAAAGGAGAAAAAAGAAAAGAAAAAGAAAAGAAAAAGAAAGAGAGAAAAAAAAAGTGTGTGGTCCCCCCCCCCCCATGGTCTGATCCCCGTGGGGCCAAAGAGCAAGGGTATCCAAAATAATAATAATAAAAGCATGGGGGAGTCAGGAATCTGGTATTAATATTATGTGAGTACCGAGAGAAGGGTAAACCTATTCCCGGTTATGAAAGTTGGAAGTTGGGGGTCATACATTGTATATACAAGTATCAATATGAATATGAATATATATATATATATATATAAAGAAGAGAGAAAAAAAAGGAGATTGAAGAGTTGGGATCTTACTATTTGCAATATTGATGAAAGTGTATACACTCCTCCTCGACTTGGTTTGATCACAACTTGGCTCAATTCCCTTTACTTATTATCATTATTTTTATTTTATTTTTTTAGCCTGATCAAATTTTGACCGTCATTGGCCGACATCATGGCCGTCATCATTGACTCCCTCGACTTCCCTGACAAGAGTGTATATAGACCGTCATGCACGAGAATCCCTGCTTATTCGGTCTCCCAGCCGTGAGCATCCTCTCCCCGGCCCCTGGCTGGGCACGCTGTCCGCCGGGCGCGCCGTAGCCGGCCCCTTCTCTTGGTCGGACAGCTCACCATGGTTCGTGCTCCCCCATGTGCATGCTCCCATGTACATGCCCGAGGTGTCGACGCCGCCCATCCAGAGCGCCACTCGTCCTGCAGAAGCTGAGGCGTCCCCATCACCCTCGGAACCCTGGTCGGATACTGGCTCGAGTACGGCACCCGGCACTCGTACACTGGCGGGGCACGCGGTACGCGCTCTCCGTCGCCTCCTCGCCGGCTGCGGCGCCATGTTCCTCTGGCAGTTCATGGGCTGCCACTGCAGCTGCAACGCCATCGCCTGCTACGTCCGGACCATGTTCGCCCAGCTCGGCCTCGAGGGAGCCACCTCCGGTCTCCTGGCCGCCGGCCGTCTACGGCGTCGCGAACTCGCTCGTCGCCTTCCCGCCCTGCTCCTTCTGCTCCTTGACCGACAGGATCGGCCGCCGTCGCGGCACCTGCCTCTCTCCCTCGACAACGTCGACGCCATCGTCGGCGCCTACATCTACAACGTCCACTTCCCCTTCTCCTTCGCCCCCCCCCCCCCCCCCCCCCCCTTCCTCACCTACTTCCTCATCCCCGAGACCTGGGGCAGGAGCCTCGAGGGCATAGACCTCGTCTTTGGTGATACTGCTGCTCATGAGGGAGAAGGCCCGTTTGGCTGACATCGCTTCTGCCATGGGTCTCACAGAGGCTTCGCCTGATGGCAAAGAAAAGAAAGAGGTCGACAATGCTCGTGCTCATCGTATGGAGGCCAGCAATGTTTAGACAGACAGCCCGGCTGTTCATGTATACACACACACTCTCTCTCTCTCTCATTCCCTCTCTCTCTCTCTCTCTCTCATACACTCGGCCACGAGAGCAATGATACCCGACACTTGCTAGTACTTCATCGATACACATGTACGTCATCACTTAAACCCTTGCATCAACCGACATGCAATGTACCTCTCTATATTGATACACCCCTCGTTGTTGAATATCTACATGTATTGTGACCCATTCCTCCGAAAATATCAACTCAAAAAACACCACGTAGCGGAACCAAAGCAATGGGAAAACTAGAGCCAAAAAGAGTTGAAAATGAAAACCCCTGACTGAACACACAAAATAGCAGCAGAATAATATATCCCCTACGCCCAGCCATATCTAGTCATACAGAAAGAGAAAAATGATACGCCCAATCGTGGCACCTCAGTAAGCAAATAAAAAGGGATGGGACAGCTGCCTTCAAATCTTAGACGTCATCGTTGGTAAAAGAGAAAGATAGTCACTCCCTCGTAGATCGTCGCTGCCGGGACTAGTGAGCTTTTCAGTCGGAATCAGCTACAGTAATCTCGTATTGCCTGTCCAGCTCTTCCTTCATCTTCTCCGCCGCCGTCATGCGCGGTGCGGCTGCAGCCTTCTTGAGAGGGCGGACCTTTGTGACCGCCATCTTGTTGCGAGCCGTCTTGGTATTGACCGCCGTCTTGAGCACCTTATTGGCAGTGGTCTTGACTGAGGCTTTGATAGAAGCCTTGGCCGTTGTCTTGGGTGCGGCCTTGGGTGTGGCCTTGGCCGTAGGCTTCGCTGCAGCCTTGGCGGGAGACTTGTCTCCAGCATTTGCTCCAGTCTTGGAAGCAGCCTTTCCGGCGGCCTTCTTTGCCGTCTTTGACGCAGGCCCCTTTTGTAGTTTGGTCTTGGCTGGGGAGCTCAGAGTGGCTTGCTTCTTACCGGCGCCGCCCTTGCCGTAGGCCTTGGAAACGCGGTTCGCCGTCGTCTTGCTCATCACGGATTTCGAAGCCTGGCCGCTACCCAGAGCCTTCTTGGCGTTGGAGACAGTCGACGACATCCCCTTGCGGACGGCGATAGCGGTCCCCTTGGCCATCTTGATGCCCACGGTGGCCAGGGCCTCCTTGGTGCTCGTGATGCGGGGCTTCTTGGCCTTGTTATCCTTGTCCTCGCCGCTGCCGGTCAGGTCCTTGAGCTTGCGCTTGCCGGTCGAGATGGTCTCTTTGACCGCCTTCTGCAGGCTAGCTTTGATCTTCTGCTCGCGCGTCTTGGGGCCCAGGATGCCGCGGCAGTTTGGCTCGCCGCAGAGGCAGGATTGCACGTTCTTAGCCGAGAAGGGGTCAAAGTTGTAGTCGTACGTCAGTTCCTCGCCCGTCGTGATGGGGTTGTCGCCGGCAAACAAGGCCATGCGCGGCTGACCCGACACAATCCATTTGATCATCCTGCAGTTAGGGTTGCAGCTGTGGTTGACGAAGCGTGCGATGCTGCCCGTGGTGGCATCGATGATCATGTTTTGGTCAAAGCTCATCAGGTAGTAGCACTGCGATGCGTGTTTTGTAAGCATCGAGTCGCCGCGGCCGGATGGGCCAGCAAGTAATATGGTAGGGTTGTCGTTTGCTTACCTCATTATCCTTGTAGACCTCGTTCATGCGACGCTCACACTCCTCTTCGGTGATAATCTCGCCAGCATACTCCATGATGATCTGATGAGGCTCAAAGCAACGGTTACTGCGGACTCCGTAACCGCGGTCTGACGTCTTGATAACCTCGACACCAACACGGTACTTTCCACCCTTGGCGCGGCGTGCCGTCAGGTCGGCAAAGGCGCGGTTGGTGCAGTACTGCCGACCGACGTTGCAGTTCGTCTCGTCGCATTCGTACAGCATGATGCGGTTCTGGCAGCTCTCGCTGCAGCCATCCTCCGGCTTGCACACACACTTGGACTGATAGTCGTGGAAGTGTGGCGACTTGCGCCAGACCTCGCGGGACCCTCCAATGAATCGGTCTGACAGAACACGAGGTCAGTAAGGGAAAAAAAGGAAGAAGCAAAAAATCAAGAAGAACACGAGTGTACTCAGCAACAAGGGTCTCGTCTCTGTTACTACCACAGGGAAATACATACTCTTTGTCATCTTCTTCCACTCATCAGGCTTAGGTTGGCCCGGCGGAAGAGGATTGCAGACGTTGAAGGGCAGTTTGAAGTCGCGGCCGGAAATGAGGGTGCGCATGCCCGTGTATATGGGCAGCGGCATAATCTTGTTGATGCGACCGCTGGGCTTCAACTCGGGCAGCTCAGAGAGGCTCTGCTTCTCAGCCGGTGTCAGGCCCTTGACGAAGTCGACAGGGCCATCCTGACCGGCATACAGGCCCTTATTGAGGTACTTCTTGACGCGTCTTTGTTTTGTATTAACAGATTCGGGTGCCTCCTTGTTGGGTTCGTCGGGCGTCCCAGGCGTGTCAACTTTGGTCTTCTTGCGTGCCGGCTGCTCTTTCTCCTCGTTGACTTCATTGGGGTTGATATATTTGCCGTTGGACCAAACCGTGATGATGATGGGCTTCTCGTCAACATGGGAAAACTCCTTGGTGTCCTGCAGGCGGCGCAGCTCACGCGGAAGCTGAGATTCGTCAATCTTCGTCGAGGATCTGCGTTTGCTTCGTGCTGACTGTTTCGAGGGGGGCGACAGTGCAGGAGCGGTCCGTCTCGTGACGCGAACGGGGAGAGGCGATTCTTTGACCTGGCGTCTTGTGTTGGAGGGTTTAGCAGTCTTGGGCGGGGACTGGAGGTTCAGCGCGTCAATTGATGCATTGTCGCGTGCCGGCCTCGAGCTTTTGCGCTGAGGGGTTCCGTTGGCAGCCTGCTCGTCCGTCATGGTGGTGCCGGCAATGGTTCGACGCCGGCGGTTGGAGACAACATCGCCGTTAGCGCGTCTCTTCCCGTGGTCTGCAGTGCCGGCCAGCTTGGAGAGGTTGTATTCAGGCCGGGAGACGCGCGTCCGGCGAGCGCGGCCGGGTGTTGTGGAGGAGTCGTCGTGTTCGGCAGGGTCAGCATGGTCGTTGTCGCGTTTGGCATCCGCTTGCGCGTCTGCGCGCGCGTCCAGATCGACGGCGGCGTCGGCGGCGGCGTCGGTCATAGGTAAGTCGGCAGACTCGGAGGCAGCATCCACGGCGACGGTAATCACATAATTCTTCGACATGTCCGAGTGCATGCTGGCGCTGTCGGCGATGGTGGTGGGGGGTGTCGAGTTAGAAGACGCGACATTGGAAATGACGTCCAATGTCGGCGTCGAGAAGCTGCTGTCAGGGGAGAGCGACATTGTGGCAGCTCGGATGGCTAGACGCGTCGAGTGGCGCACATGCGAGGACAAGGGAAATCAGTATGCCGGCCCAGTTGTGAATTTTTCAAAGACAGTGGTGGAGAGAAAATCCAAAGATCGAAACGGAAAGAAAGGAAAAAGCAAATGGGAACAAGGTGTGAAAAAGGGAGGGCGATAGTAGTGGTGGGAGTAAAGTAGATCGGGATGCAGAGGTGTGGGGATGCGTGTGTAATTGGCCGGAATGGACGAGGTGGATGGATTGGATAGCCTGACAGGGTTCCCGACACTCAAAGTAAGGAAACAGAGACGCGCGTGGTCCGGCAGGCCGAGACCAATAAGCCGGTGATTCCAGCAAATGGACGGTTGAGGAATAATAACAAAAAAGGGGGGTTTCTACTCTTCTCCTTCTTTCTTGTAGTTGAAGGCGTAACACCGGTGTGCACAGTTTCCTTAAACTTGGCCCCCGATATCGTCTTTTGTTTTATATGTTGCTGGATTTGGCAGCAGCAGCAGCAGCAGCAGCAGCAGCAGCAGTGAGGGGAAAAAACAGTGGACGCGCTGAACACAAGCCGTAGAAGGGAGTGGTGGGTGGTTGAGTTTTACTCAAAGAAGCGAGGGAAAATGGTGTCGTTGTCTTGTCCAGCGATGATGCCTTGGCGATGTTGCCACGCGTAACAGGGAGGGCGTATTTATGTTGCGGCTGTCGCCGGCCGACCAGGAACCAGATAGGCGGCCACCAGAAGAGCGTTTGTTGTTCTCTTGTTGCCCAAGGCGGCGGTTCAACAACGTGTTAAGCTGTCTGCTCTTGCCGGAGCTGAAAGCTGGGTTGGGTGCAGGCGAGGAAGGGGGAAAGAGGAGAATATGACAGAAAGAGGTCCACGCGGTGGTCGGGGAGGGGGGTGATTCGGCCAGAGGGAGGGAACAACAGAGGTGATTTGACGGAGGATAGACGAGAGAAGGTGAAAAGGGGATGGACAGCTGTAAGAAGAGAGTGTGGCGGTGCGTGAGACGAGGAGTAGTGGGAGAAGGGGGGAAACAGCTGGTGTTGGCGAGGAAAGAAGAAGGAGGAGGAGATGATGATGAAACTGCGAGAAGCCAGCGGTTTGTAAGTGACAAGTTGAAATCTAGGGAAGGTACGACTGTACGAGTGAGAAGGGGGGGATCAATCCTTCCACTTTTCCCACTTCCCCCCGTTCAACCTCCAAGGAACCTTCAAACCTGTTTGGGGTTGTTCCTTCTCTTTTTTTTTTCCAGCTCTAGCCTTTTCCTTTCATCCCTCCACCCCTCGCAACGCTTTTCTCTATATATCAGATTGATACTGAAGAATCTTTCGTATTTGAATACAAAAGAGAGCAGCAGAAAATCAGCAGTGTCACGCTCTCTCCTTGGATGAGTTTGGACTTGTTCGGAGGTGCATCATTGCCCGAGATTGTGTGGGCGGGCGGGCGGGGGGTGGCTGCGTGCGACTACTGACGGGCCCTTTCGCTCTAAAAAAAAAAAGGTGCCATGTTCATCATGGATGAATAGCAGAGAATACACGGGAGTTTGTGAACCGCATTTATCTGGTCTTTCGATAGCTATAGACTCGTAATACCTAACGTATGTATCCCCCCCCCCCCCCCCTTTTGCACTTGAAGACTCCTCGGACAGATGACGAACCCAACCCAACCCAGCCCAACCCATGGTTGTTTCGTGTGTCTCAGCAGTGGCATATTGATGCTGACACTCAGCCACGGACGACCGGGTTCTGGCTCAAAAAAGTCAACTTCAATCACGATCAATTAATGACATGTCCCCGCTTCGGGTTTCGAATAGCAGCACTCCAGATGCTCAACTACACCGTCATCGTGGCGGCATACTGGAAAGAAGGAAACCCGCCACTGGCTTACCAACGTCCGGCGAGACCGCAAGGGCGAACATGAAGGCCACCATAAGAAGGACGACACCGTCGCACAAGCGGTTTCCCATCTTCCTTGAGGGAGAAGCACATGGTCGCGGCATGTGCCTTGCAAGAGTATCACCTCTTGGCCGTCCCCGAGCTTGCTCTCGCTGCTCCGATGTGCGTTCATCCCCATCCCCCCCCAAGCCCAAGGCAAGAGGGTAGACTCAGCCGGGATAGGGGAAACGGCTGCATAGTATTGGAAACCGTACAGGAAGCTTTTTATATTCATGATCGTACTACCCGTCGTTCTTTTTAATGGGCGTTCCGGAGCGATATCTCACACAGCGTGCAGAAGTGTCTACACCAACAACGTCACGAGGTCACGCAACGCACAGGCCAAACATGACGGCATCACCTCCCACGACAGTTCCATGTAGACATTCAAGCTCACCAGGATGTTGGATACCCTCTTTTCCCCCCCCTTCCTCTTGCAGTACCATTTGCTGGCGAGATGCTTGCCAAAGGGCCAAGGGCCATGATAAAGGAACCATTCGTTATATCCCCTTTATGAATTGCCAAGCATATGGGGTCTGCCACACACGGCTAGGCACATCACGGCCAGGGAGGCAGTGCGAAGAACCATGATGTGAACAAGGGGAGGGCCATACATCCGTCGTGGAATGCTACTCACTTCTCTGAGCATTCATCACCTTTCCATTCGGGATTGCCTCTCCATTTCAGTAGTGGCCAATGTGGCAACGTCAGCATACTACTGCTGTGCAGACAATGCATGCTTGCAAGGAGACGGGGTATCGCAGCATGCCACGTGATATATATCAAGTCCATTGCCGAGAGCAGAAGGTATGTCAGTGTAAGTACGAGAATAGAGAGTACTCTGTCTACTCTACAATACAAGCAGATTGGTCATCATGACCACTCACCACTCTCACGGGGAAGCACGTAACACTGTGTCATGAAACACAGCCGATCTCATATCAGCAACCCACCACGTCACACAAGTCCGGAGAGTAGGGGGGGGGGAGAGAAGAGATATGGGGTATAAAGACGGTAAATTGATTGTGATATCATTCTATATTAAAGAGAAGGGGAGCCCTTCCTCCACCTGGCCAAAACAACATCATCATCCAGCAGGTGTGAGATGGCAGAGGCCCACAAATTAACAAGCTGTAGGGGTATTCATCAAAACGACAGCAACAGCATACAAGAAGGGGAAACAAAAAGCAAGTCCCATGCGACCCCAGACCCCAGATTGGGGAGGTGTATATGATGACCATATTCACCTCTCCACATCATATACCTGGGAGGAGGGGGGAGGATTTGAGCTGACGTCATATCTTACGACAAAGAAAGGGAGGGGGGTTGGTATGAAGGAGCCTCTGATACTCTTAGGCAGAGTCCTTCTTAGGTTCCTCCTCGGTCTTGGACTCCTCGGTCTTGGGCTCCTCGGTCTTGGGCTCCTCGGTCTTGGGCTCCTCGGTCTTGGGCTCCTCAGTCTTGGTCTCCTCGGTCTTGGTCTCCTCAGCCTTGGTCTCCTCAGCCTTGGTCTCCTCAGCCTTGGCCTCCTCAGCCTTGGCCTCGGTAGCAGCAAGCTCGGCAGGGGGGGCGGCAGCATCAGCATCAGCATCAGCGCCGGCGCCAGCGCCAGCAGCGGGAGTGTCATCCTTGGCGGGGGGCTCAGGCTTGGCCTCGTCGGCAGGAGAAGCAGGGGCAGGAGGGGCGGCGCCGGCAAACTTGACGGTGAGACCGGTGTCCTTGACGGGGCCGGCCTTGCCACCGTACTCGGTGGGGAGGGTGTCGGCGATGGTGGGCAGCTCGCCGGCGAGACTGGTGCCGGAGCTCATCGGGTGGAACTTGCGCAGGGTGGCGGGAGCGAGGAAGAGCTTCATGGCGGCGTACATCCAGCCCATGATGGCGGGGACGTTGACGAAGTACTTGTGGGAGAGGAGCTCGGGATAGGCCATGCCGAATGTCTGGATGGTCTCCTGGCTGGCGGCCTTGACGTGGGGGTCCATGCGGAGGAAGCTGACGGAGAGGTAGTCGTGGACCTGGATCATCTGGTAAGGGTCGGGGCCGTCGTCGGGGATGGCCTCTGTGACGGAGGACAGGTTGAGCCTCTGGACGCCCATCTCCATGAGGGCGGCACGCCACTTGATGAAGCTGCATCTCGGTCAGCTCTCTTCTCTCTCTTTTCTCCTTCTCCGCCTCCCTTTCTTCTTTTTTTCTTGTTCTTCCAAGGGAGGGTGTGTGGGAAGAGAACGAGGGGGCGAGAGGGAGGAGGGAAGATTTGCGGCAGCACGTACCACATGGTGACACTGCCCTCTGTGGGAGAACGTCAAGAAGGGGGGGGGGGGGGGGGGGGGGGGAGAAGAAGAAAACCCACTCTTGAACATTTCCAAACGTAGCCTTCTTATCCTTGACGGCACCGTAGATATTCCAGGTAATGATCGTCTCCTTGCCCTGAGCATCCTTGTGAACGGTGAGGTATCCGAGACCACCGTACTTGGCCTCGTCGTAGAGCTCGTCGACCAGCTTCCCGGGCTGCGTCTTGGCGCGCCACTCGAGCGCAGAGGTAAGCTGCTTCTCGGCCGTGGCCGGGTCGCCGTTGTTGGCGCGAAGGAACTTCTGAAGGACGACCTTGGTGGGGGCGTGCTTCAGGGCGTCGTCAACGGACAGGTCGACCGCCCACATCTCGGCGTGGCCCGACTTCTTGACGATCTCGGGCAGACGAGCGGCCAGCTTGGCGATGGGGGTGGAAGGGGCGGCGGTGACGGTGGCGGTCGAGGTCCCAGCACCGGCGTGATCGACGAGCTTCTCGGCAGCGGCGGCAGGAGCAGGAGCAGGCTTCTCAGAAGCAGCAGGAGGCTCAGGCTTCTTCTCTTCCGTCGTCGTCGTCGTCGTCGTCGCGGGCGCGGCAGGAGTCTCGACGAGAGCAGCAGACTCAGAGACGGGCTCAACGGCCGGAGTGGCAGCGATTTCCTTGTTGTCTGACATGATGATGGTCTTATGTCGGGGACGGGGCCGGGGATGGAGGATGTACCCAAGTCTTGTCTATAGTGGCAAGATGCTATTATATGGAAAGAAAGAAGTGATGATGATGACGATGATGATGAGGAGGAGGAAAGGGATGGAATTAGGGGAAATAGAAAAAGAGAGAAGGAGAGAGAGAGAGTGTGTGTGTGTGTGTGTATGTGTGTCAAGGACAAGGGAAGAAGAAAATTAAAAGGGTGGTTTCCAAAATGGACTGGGGTGTCGTTAGCTCTGCAGGCTTTTGCAGGCTTTTGCAGGCTTCGGGCTTGCAGCTGTCGCGCAACTGCAAGTTGAAGGGGAAGATGTCCCGGGAGGAAAAACAAAAAACAATTGGCGGGAAACTTG
>NW_023336206.1:145700-184250 GCF_012550715.1 Geosmithia morbida
CTCTAGGTAGAGATGTGATGCCATTCACTACTCACTACTTGAGTCATTACTAGCACCTGACCTGGACCTAGGACCTGATACTACGAGTACGAGTACAGGTACAGGTACAGGTACAGGTACGACGAGTACAGGTAGGGGTAGTGGCTGTTGCTGTTGCTGCTGGTATTGCACTGTATAACTGAATGGGTAGGAGCTGTACAGTATCAATGCCTCTGCACAATAAGAGTATACAATACCCTGTGCCTTCACACTGCGTTTCGTGATCTTGATCGATGCCCAACATTGTTTGCTACGCCGTACAAGCAACATAGTCGTATGCGTGAGTGCAGCTACCGATGCTTGATGATTAACGAGTATAGTCATACTGATGGTACTATTGACCAGGAAAGTCCTGACAATCACTGCTCTTATCATCACTGCCAGTACTAGCCTCTAGTGGCAATTTGCAGATTTAGTCTGCTCTGTCAAGAAGACTGCTGTTCAGACCGTCCATCATCTCCAAGCGACTCCAGCTAGCCTGACAGTTGCCATGGTAATATTCCGTCCCTGCTATAGCCCCATGATCCCTGTCAACTGCCGCTAAAACTTGTACATGATGATATAGTCTGTACTCCGTATTCTGTACAGTAATATCCGTAGACTCTACTCCGTACCTGTATGCCATTAGCATAATATACAATCTGTACAGATTATACACTAGTAACATCCGTAGACTTACCCATATATGGTTATGCAGTGGTAAAACTAGTAAATTATCAACTGCGGCAGTCCATGTCCTCCTACTTTTTTCTTTCTTTTATACGGTGATTCGCAACATAGTCCTAGGCTGTAATCTGATCCAATCCCGCTTCAACTCCGACGACGTCCGAGACAACCTACCTTGACAAGATACATATCATCATTACATATACGGAGGTCGCTACCAAAAGTAATTGCCTGACCCCCCTGTCATCAATGTGGGTACTATAACAAATTTACACCTATTTACTGTATATATCATACTTTTTCTTAGTCTTTTAGGGGTGACCTAAAAAAGTAGAGATGTCCTTAGTTCTTAGATTCGATAAGGACAGTTTCGGATCTCGTAGACGAAGAGCGTGATCTAATATATGTAAGACCTCTCTCTCGAAGCGTTTATCATTTCTAGAGAATCAACCGTTTATACTTTAACACGCGTAGTAGCGTGTATAAGAACACACCACTAACACGCTCACATGCATTAAAGGCAGGTAAGGTGTTGTGTAGTGTTAGGTTCTTATATTCTCATAAATAGAGCGATGGACTCGACTGTTTTATAGTCGAGTCCCGCTTACCTAAGCTATGTGTACATTTTCTATGATAGAATCTATACGGTCTAATTCTCCTTTTCTAGTTTAGCCTTTTCTTTGTCCTTATAGGGGGTCAGGCAATCACTTTTGGTAGCGACCTCCGTACAGACACACCCTGTAACGAGTATTCATTTGAATACATGTAGTGATAAAACAACGATACCCTGCAACACCATGCAGAAACAACATCAACGGCATCATGAAACTCTAGCATAAACGCAATGATTGTATTAATTGTTCTGCACTTTCCCTGCACGTTTTCTAATATATATATAATATATATATATATACATACAGATGTATACATCACACGATCAACACTCAACTTTCCTTTCCCGTCCTCCTCCCCCCCTCCCCCCCCCATTTTCCCGAATCCAAACCTCTTACATCCATCTCTGCACCATCCTGTCTATTGATACCCATGATCCCAATCTGATATTGTTTCCCCTCCCAATTTTCTTTGTCTGTTTTGTGTGTGTTCCGTGTCAAAGTAGCTCCAGACCAGGAGCAAGCAGCTGAGAAGTAAAAGTAAGGTAGAGAACAAGAAAAAAAGAAAAAGAGGAAAAGGGGAGAGAGAGAGAGAGAGAGAAATAGGAAAAAAGGGAAAAAAAAAAAATCAGGAAAGTAAACCAGAGGTAAAAAAAAAAAAGAATAGCAGTCCAATACTCCGTAGGGGTTCCATTTCATCAGAAAGACGCCTGATCCCGTAATGCAAACCAAAGAAAGACAACGAGCCGGGAAAGAAGAGCTTCAGAACGTACACACGCGCACCACCCCCCTGTTTAGCGGTGGCGTGTGTGTGTGTGTGTGTGTGAGTGAGTGTGTGTGTGTGTGTGCACCTTGAAGCCAATGTGTCAGTGTGCATGATGAACATCACCAACTCTGCCAGGTCAGAGATCAGATGACGTTGTTGTTGTTACTGGCCAGCGCACGCTGAAGGATACGCTCAACCGCACAGAATTCCGCATTCGCTGCCTGAGCGAGAGTCATGCGGTCAAATTTAACGCCCATGATGCTGACGTAGCCCACTTCGGCCCAAAAGAAGCCCCAGTGCATGTCTGTGTCGCTGGACCTCTCGACCATGCCATTCCTCTCCTGGACCGGTCGGTGCATCATGTCGCGGTACGTCTGCTCGCGGATAATGCAGATGTACCACTGTGCCTTGGTTAGAAGGAGGAAGTAGGGAACATGCAGAAGGACGAGGGAGGGATGGGAGAGAGCGATCAGTGAGCAAACACCCATACGAAGAAGGAGAAGAAGAACAAGGAGAACAGGGAGAACAAGAAGAAAAGGCAACACACCTCAATCACGTCCAGAGGAATCCCAGGCTTGGCCGCAAGACCATACTGGTGACGCCACCCGTGAGCAGAAAAGGGCTGACCGTAAAGGCAGACACCAGCCGAGTCAAGGTTGAGCAGCCAAGCGAGATCGTCCTTCATGAGCGGCGTGAAGCCAGGGCAGGACATGGCCGTGCCCGCGAGGCGATGGTGGAGCCGTGCGTTGAGGTAGACCGCGTCGTCACCGCGGCTGATGGACCTCAGCAACAGACGGCTCAGGTCACACGTGGCCTTGAAAAGGGCCCGCCGCTGGGAGATGGTTATCTTGTCGCTGAATGACCAGGGGAACTTCTTGAGAGTGCTGATAAGGCACTCGTACGGCCGCTGGGGGCATTCCTTGGAGAAGGGGGACTGGGTGGGAGGTCGGTCAGCTTTTGTGAACTACAGGGGGGGGGGAAACACGATGCTGTGTAGAAGGTAAGAAGAACAACAACGAAAGCCATCAAGAAAGTGAGAGGGAGAGAAAGAAAGGAGGGAAAATAAGGGGAAAAAAAGAAAAAAACTGACTCGGTGAGGAACTTTAACATGCTTGACGAGCATAATCATCTCCTCCTCGGAAATGAAACCCTTGAAGTTGTTCCACGGATACTGGCCATCGTGGGGTTTGAACTGAGGGGCAGCGCCATCCCAGACGACACCCGTAGCGAGCGGGAAGAGGTCGTGCATCAGACGCGCCTGGCTGGAGAGCTCGACGTCGACGTTCCTGTCTCCGAGACGGCCGGCACGACCGCTGTTGACGTGGAACACGTGCTTCTCCACGGCCTTCATGGCGTCCTCGAGCGTGCAGAACTCGACGTAGGCATCCATAGTCTTGCTCGTGATCCTCTCCATGATTATGTGGACCGGCTCGTCCACGTCGTTGAGCATCTTGGAGTTCCTGCCGAGGAAAGCAATGATCTCGGCACGACTGGTCGAGAAAGGGATCTATTTTTTTTTCCATTGGTTATTGTTATCGTTGTTGTTGTTGTTGTTATTGTTGTTGTTGTGTTGTCAGTTACATCCAAATTATGGGAGTTCCCAGTCAATGAGATGGATATAGGAGACGAGAAAGAGGGAGAAAAAAAAAGAAAAGGAAAACACTCACGTTGCGAATCCTGATGACACCGTGGTTGATTGTCTTGAACTGACGGCAGCTTTCGACAAAGGGAAAGTTATCCTGGTGCATGGCTACCTCAAAGGATGGGAGACCGGTGGGCGTTTCAAGCAGGCCCCTCAACTTGCTGGACATACTGGACACGGGAACCGGAACAGGAGTATGCTGCTGCTGCTGCATGACCGCCATGTTCTGGCCAGGATAGAAGGCATCCTGCCCGACTGAGGCCTGGGGCTCACGATGAACAAGGGGGAGGTCAAAGCTGAGAGGAGGAGGAGGGGGGACCTGCTGCTGAACCACGGCTGTCCGAGGGCCATAGCCGTAGGGCTCAGACATGCCGTGGGGGTTCGTAGGGGCTAGGACAGCTTGCATGTCCGTGTAAGGTTTACAGTGCCTCTGGGGCGCACTGCGTGACTGGGGCTCCGAGGCCTCATGGCCATCCAACTGCAAGACGGAGGCATAGGGGGCAGAGTAGGAGTAGCTGTGGCCCGGGCCAGGAGCGGGAATGGGAATATCTTGATGAGCCTGGTCGCTGTCTGGGTCACCGATCTAGGGTGCTACAGGAATGCTGCCATCGCTCACAGGGGTCACTTCAAGCTGTTGGTGGGACTTGTTGTCGTGGGCCGTTTCATGCATTTGGTAGAAGTTCTCCCCGTTGCCTAAGCCAGACGGGTAATGGTGGCCCGTGGGCTGGGTGGCATACTCCGTTCCGGACTAGTGAGAACAGTGTGTTAGTAGACGAGGTTTGCGTGATCAGATACATCAGAAAGAGAGAGAGAGGGGAGAGAGAGAGAGAGAGAAAGAGATGACAGAGAAAAAAAATAAGAGAAAAGAAAAGGAATCGTTTCACCTGAGAACCAGCGGAGCCGGTAGACGTAGAAAAGAAAGACGCATTGACGTACGAGCTTGCCGTCTCGCTACCAGGCATGGCCACGGGACTTTTCTCGCCTCTGCTGCCAGTCGAGGAAGCGTGAATGCTGTTGTGGCTCGAGTTGTAGCCAGCTCCGGTTTGATCTTTGAGAATCTTGACGAGCATCTGAGCCTGTAGCTCTGCGTAGGCCCCAGAATCCATGGTGGCAGAAGCTATTTGTATTCTGTAGATGATCAGATGATGGCTGGATTTCATTCAAAGTAGAAAAGAGAAGATAGAGAGAGAGAGAGAACGGAAAGAACAGGCCGATCGTGAGGATTCGAGAGCTCAGCGTGAGAAGTGACAACGGTTCACCGGGGAAGCCCACGTCGGCGCAGATCGAGATGATGCAACAGAAGGGAGAGGGGGGAATGAGATGAAGCAGAAGGAAACAAGAGTCTTCTTCGATACAGAGACGAATCGAGAATAAGAATCAGATGTAGGGGATGTGAAGGGGGGGAGGGGGGGTTAAATATGTTGGTGCCCAGCTCAGATTCGGGTTCGATGAGGAAGAAAAAATGAGAAGGGGGCTGAAGAAGAGAGAGGTTGGGCTTTATTGTTACGCGCCTGCCGTGGCCGGCTTCAGATTAGCAATTGAAGAGAGAGATGACTAGCTCCATATATCTATCCGAATGGTGGCTGTGAGAAACATGAAGCTGGGGCGCCTATATGTGATCATTGTAGGAGCCCAAACAGGTGGCAGCTGGCGGCAGCTGACAACGCACAATCGGTCCTCGTGATAATTCCACCCAGAGAAACAATGGAATACCATATTGAACAATAGAGCAGGCTTCCTTCCCAATCCCATTGTACCATACCCTTTTTGGAGATGAAATGGCCCACTGTCATGATCCGTTCAGAGCACATGTATATAACCGACGATAAACCCTTTCTCCAACGGACACCTTTTCAGCTCTCGCCCCATCGGTGAATGAAACCAGGGAATCGAACAATGGAAAGACCTAATGGCTTGTCGACTCATGAAATAGAAAAAAAAAGTTGCTTATATTGATTGTCATGTAACGTGTCGTTCTAAACCCCACACGTCTAGGAGTTTGTCCCTCCTACCGTCGGAGGAACGACCCCGGTTAAAAATCCTTTTCAAGTCCATTTCGAGCCCATCTCGAAATTCAGTTGGCCCCGTATCGACATGACTGCTATGCTCATTTTTGTTACTCGATTCTTGTCTAATCAAACTGGAACGGCCAAGGGTGTCAGCATTTTTTCCACGAGGTTGATCACTACTATCCCCTTTGCCAAGTCACAAAAAGGTAAACACCAACATACCGGTGTGAGGAAAGATTCGGCCACAAAACGTGCCCGTGCGTTCAGCTGAGGGTGACAAGAGGTCAGTACATATATGTTCCTTTTTCTCTCCCAGGACCAGGGCAGGATGGGTGTCGGAAAACTCACAAACAGCTTCATCTCGGAAATCTCCTTGTCCACCTCCTCCATGAACTGGATGATAAAGTCGACGAGCTTGTGCTTGAGCATCTCCTCGGTATGGAAGTTTGTTATTAGGAAGGAGATGTCATATCCCTGCAAAACAACATCAGCCACGAATACTCGACAAAACAACGGAGGCGGCAGCAGCAGAAGCGACAACTTGGAGCCCTCACCTTGATGGGCTTGCGACGCAGAATGAAGAAGGACTCGGCGCGTTGGGTCAGGAATCTGGTAAACTTGTGGACGAGAATGTGCTCAATCTCGTCGGCCTGCTTGATGTTGATGCTGATGCGGACCGAGTTGATGCTAGGCTCGATGAGCACGCGCTCGTTCTCGTTGCGGGCAATCGTCAGGGGCGTCAAGAGCACCTCGGGCGAGGACTGGGCCTCGATCTCGGGGACATTGTGACGCTCGGCCGTCTGCGAGGCAAAGTCGGATAGCGTCAGGGCGGCAGTCAGACTGCTTCGGACGCACTGGAGGTACGGGCGGAGGGATTGAGACTATATGTAGCCATCATCGGTCAGCGATCATGAATTCCAACGTGAATGGGGAACAAACGGCTTCTCCCTCCCTTCCTTACCATGATGGAAAGACAATTACTCTCTTGACCCCATGTATCCTTTGTTGTATGGTGGGGGGGTTTAGCCGAGTAAGGGCGAGGGAGTCGGATTAGGGGGGGGGGGGGGGGGGGGGGGGGGGGGGGGGGGGGGGGGGGGGGGGGGGGGGGGGGGGGGGGGGGGAAGGGACGTCGTCAGTCGGAGAGCTCCAGCAACCAGTACAGCCCAAGGACCTGACGTCTCTTGGTGGGGCTCTCGCCAATCCTGGGGAGGAGGGAGGGGAATCAATGAAGCCAGATTTATCACGTGACCAAGGTAATTACGCCACATATAGTAATGTGGCTGAAGCTCGGGGAAGGTCGTAGAACTGTGGCGTGGCTACCAATTCCTCCCCACATATGATAGGTACCCGCCGCTGTGACGCAGCCTAGCTGTCGCCTCTCCAACCGTGAATACCTACAGACACCGCTTCAACTGCATCCATTTCTTTTGCCCTTTCTTCCCTGCTGTGCAGGATATCTTCTTCCATCTTTGAGTTCTCTTACATTCCCTTGAAAATTCCACACAAGTCATACGTTTGTTATAGCAGACGACCCTTACAACCGACATCATGGCGTCAATACCAGGTGCGTTTACCCCGCCCTCCAAGGGTCCCCTCCCCAACTCAGGACACGCCTTCTGACTGTGTTGTGGCAATCATTAGTTGTCGTTAAGCACCAGGGGAAAAAGTACGATATCGAAGTCGACCCCAGTTCCACCGGCGAAGACTTCAAGCTTCAGGTCTTTAGCCTGACCAATGTCGAACCCGAACGCCAAAAGATCTTGATCAAGGGAGGCCAGCTCAAGGATGACGCCGACATGAGCAAGCTGGGCCTCAAGCCCCGCCAGGTCATCATGATGATGGGCTCTCCTGGAGGTGGTGGTAGCGAACTCGTCCGGCCCAAGGAGGCCGTTAAGTTCGTCGAGGACATGACCGAGGCCGAGCAGGCGCAGCAGGTTGGAGCCACGCCCGCGGGCCTCATGAACCTGGGCAACACGTGCTACCTCAACTCGACACTGCAGGTTCTGCGGTCGATCCCCGAACTCCAGAAAGCCCTTGAGAAGTACAGGTCGAGCTCGGCCGGCAGCAGCCTTTTGGGCAACGCCTCGCAGATGGACCTGGCTGCCCAGCTGTCTAGACTGTATAAGCAGATGGGCGAGACGCAAGACTCGTTCCCGCCCATGAACTTCCTCAGCGCGCTGCGCGTCGTCTTCCCACAGTTTGCCGAGAAGTCAAGGACCGGTGCCGGGTACGCGCAGCAGGATGCGGAGGAGGCGTGGTCGCAGATTGTGCAGCAGCTCAAACAAAAGGTCAAGGTCAAGGAGGCCGAGAATGCGCCCGAGGTATCCTTTATCGACAAGTACATGTCGGGCGAGTTCACGTCGGAGCTCGAGTGCGACGAGAAGGAAGCGCGCGACGCTGGTGAGAAGGCCGTCGTGTCCAGGGACCAGTTCTATAAGCTCAACTGTCACATTGACGGCCACACAAACCATCTCCGCGACGGCATTGAGGCTGCGCTGAGTGAGAAGCTAGAGAAGAAATCGGAGGTGCTGGGCCGCGACGCCGTCTACACCAAGAAGTCCAAGATCTCGCGCGCGCCCAAGTACCTGGCGGTGCACTTTGTGCGCTTCTTCTGGAAACGCGAGACGCAGAAGAAGGCCAAGATCATGCGCAAGGTAACGTTCCCGCACGAGCTCGACATTGTCGAGTTCTGCTCAGACGACCTGAAAAAGGCTCTGGTGCCGGTGCGTGATCGGGTGCGTGAGGTTCGCAAGGACGAGGAGGACATTGAGCGTACCCGCAAGAGGCGTAAGCTGTCGCACACGCGGGACCTGGGCGACATCGCCGGCGGCGAGGGCCTTCCCACAGAGTCGGAGACGAAGAAGAAGAAGGAGGACGAGGCCAGAAAGAAGGCCAGGGACGAGAAGGACAACAAGGACAAGACAGCGACGGCCGATGGCGACACACCCATGGGCGAGACGTACAAAACGGACGCCGAGATTGATGCGGAGCGCGACTCGGCCCTCCTCCAGGCCAAGAAGGAGCTCAACGCTCTCATCGACCCGGCGCTGCGCAAGGACGACGGCGCCAACCAGTCCGGACTGTACGAGCTGCGCGGCGTGGTGACGCACCAGGGCGGCAGCGCCGACTCGGGCCACTACACGGCCTACGTCAAGAAGCCGGGACACGTGGACCCAAAGACTGGCAAGCTGTCGAAGGAGGACGGGTCCTGGTGGTGGTTCAATGACGAGAAGGTGACGGAGGTTCCTGGGGATAAGATTGAAACGCTAGCTGGCGGAGGAGAGTCTCACTCTGCCCTCATTCTGCTGTACAAGGCTATTCCCCTCCCTTTGGCCGATGGTAGCATGGAGTAATTTTATCCGTCTTTTTTTTACTTCTACTTCTTCTACTTCTACTTTTTTTTCTTACTAGGAGATACGGATACAATGGTATAATGTAAGAAGAAGAAGAAAAGAGCAAGGGAAAAAAAAAGACAGGAATAAAGAAAAGCAAACATGATTTTTACGACATTAGGGAATGTGGACAACTCGGCGTTTTTGAAGAGAGCGCGGGGAAACAAGAAGGTGGCGACGTATAGAGAATAGCAGGGTGGCAGCAAATCCAGTAAAAATAAAACAAGCCATGTAATCATCCTTGGTTAAGAAGAAGAGGAAGAAGAAGAGGAGGAAGAAGAAGAAGAGGAAGAAGAAGAAGAAGAAGAAGAAGAAGAAGAAAAGAAGCTCCTTGACGTCTCGTGATGGGTATATGATGATACAAGAAATGGTACAGTAGGGTAATTGATGTAGACGGGGTGGTGTTCATGGCCAGGAGGAGATCACGACTTATCCGGATCGGCGGCCTTGGCCATGCTAGCCTCCCGTCTCCTCTCCCTGTCCGCCTCCCTCTCCCTCCTCCTCTCTTTAAAGAGGTCGACCTTGCGCTGCAGCATGTCCCTCTGTCCGACCAGACTGTTCCTCTGGTCTTGCAGAGCGGCAATCTGTTCTTCCGGAGTGGTTTCCCTGAATTGACGAATTTTCTAGAGAAAATCATGTATCAGTCTCTTTTATCTCTCTCTCTCTCTCTTCTTCTTCTTCTTCTTCTTCTTCTTCTTCTTCTTCTCTCTCTCTCTTTTATTTTCTTCTCTCCCTCAATATCTCCCCCTCTTAGATATCATGACGAATCCCTCAGACATACCTGCTCCTTTTGCTTATCCTGCTTGAGCTGCGCTCCCGTCAGGCTACCGACTATGACTATGGCGCCAAACGCTCCGGCCCAAATACCCGCCTTGACCTTTGTGGATCGAGACCAGGCCGCGATCGGCGGGGGCATATCGAGTTGAAGGGGGGGGGGGGGGGGGGGGGGCGGGGGGGGGGGGGGGGGGGGGGGGGGGGGGGGGGGGGGGGGGGGGGGGGGCGCGCGAGCCAGTGAGGATCAAGTTGTCTGCGTTCGGGTATAGAAGGAGGGGCTGGATGACAGAGGAGATGTCGGCACCCTGCAGCGTGCGACGCGGGTTGCTTGGAGAGAGCGGTGAAAGAGGTTCCCGGGTCGTCGGCGGAGTTTGTTTTGTTGTGGTGGTGATGTTTCTTTGCTGCTGTTGTTGTTACAGTTGTTGTTGCTGTCGTCGTCGAGAGCTTCCCAAGGTTCGTTGGATGGTCGATCCGGGGTCCGAAGTATTCTGACTAAGCATTCGAATTTGGGAAAGGGAAAATGCGGGCGGCGGGGCGAGCGGGGGAGAATGAGACTCTTCCATCTTGGGTGAAGATGTCATTTCTCGGTCAGAAGGTGAGAACGAGAGAAAGAAATATGATGAGATGTGTTTTTGTGCGATTGCTGGCATCTTTCTGTCATATATACTCGTCCACATCCTCCATCACATGGTGTCTTTGCACTCATGGTTGTCGAACGGACTACTACAAGTAATATTAGCATATTAGTACTCATGTTGGAAGGAGCCATGGGCCATCAGGGCCCGAAGCTTCACGTACGTGGGGAAGGACGAGCCTGGCCGATGTACGATGTAATCTGTAGTCGTCATAGTCATCGGCTCTTGCAACGTAAAGTGTGTGTGACGCTGCCTAGGGGCCTGCTTTTTAGGCGCCAGAGGCGATAAGGCTCTAGCGCCCCTCTCCCCTCTCCCGAGAAGGTAATGTGTTACTCAGAAATCATATTATATATTGGTACCTCCCGAGCGGCATATATTATATGCTCGCCCCTCCTCCTCCTCCTCATCCCCCTCCTTTTCAGTACTACCTACTACCTATAGGAGCTAGTATAGCTAAGCTGTATAAGGTATAGGAAACTAGTCGTGAAGATAAGACTTGAAAAAAGGTTACTTCATCTCTGTCATGGAGAAAAACATCACGTAGAACTCGACCATCAAAAGTGTGTCGACTCCGGCAAAGGTCGCAAAAGATCATAGCAACATGACATCATCACCTAACACACAAACCCACCTTTGGGTGAATATGTGTTTGTAGTGTCATTCGTCGTAGTCGACTTCGGCACCGTTCTGGTCAGATTCGACAGGGACATAATACAATCTCTACATGTTACGGAGTACTTCAGACCGACGACGTCGAGGGGGGGGGAAACGGAGAAAGAAAGAAAGAAAAAAAAGTATGACAAATAACTTCCTGACGCTCCTATAATGCCCCCCCCCCCCTTTCCAAGTTAGAACCTTAAAAACCATTCAATCAAGATACTTGGCTCTTTTCTTCGACTCCTCGGTCCCTGACGATACCTGACAATAGTGGAGGTATTCCAAAAGAGGGGATATTCCAAAAGTGGGTATGCCGACTTACTCAATATTTTCTACGGAGCACCCTGTTCCATCACCGTCAAGCTTTTAGCCCATGACCCATCCGTCTATCCGACCTTTCCGTACTGAACTTGGCCTTACCCTCCCCCGACTTAAGATCAGTTCAAGTCCTTCATCTTGAATACACGGCATCACCATCGTCGACACGCAACACCCAGACTTCTACCCGTCTAGCAGCTTTGATCTCATAGGAAACGGAGCATACACTGCTGCGCACATACAATGTCGACACCTCGCGTCTTCATCATCCGTCACGGTGAGACTGAATGGTCCCTCAACGGCCGTCATACCGGATCCTCGGACATTCCTCTCACTTCCAATGGCGAGAAGCGAGTGAGGGCCACAGGTCAAGCCTTGGTGGGAAATGACCGTCTCATAGTCCCTAATAAGCTGTCACACATGTAGGCTCTCTCTCTCTCTCTCTCTCTCACTCTCTCACTCTCTCACTCTCTCACACACTCTCTCACTCTCTCACTCTCTCACACACACTCTCTCTCACACNCACTCTCTCTCTCTCACTCTCTCACTCTCTCACTCTCTCACACACTCTCTCACTCTCTCACTCTCTCACACACACTCTCTCTCACACACACACTCTCTCTCACACACACACTCTCTCTCTCACTCTCTCATCCTCTCTCATTCTTTTCACACAGCCATCCGGCTATATCTTCTGTCTCTATCACATCTCACATGTCCCTCATTCTGATGACTGACGACATCCAACACAGTTACGTCTCCCCCCGTACCCGTGCCCAACGCACCTTTGAGCTCCTCAACCTGGGCATCAACCCGGCCGAGCTTCCCTGGTCACCTCACGGGGAGCTTCCCATCCCCCGCAGCGAGTTTCTGGGCTGCGGGTGCAAGATCGAAATCACAGAAGACGTTCGCGAGTGGGACTACGGAGACTACGAGGGTATCACGAGCCCCGAGATCCGCAAGATTCGCGCAGACCAAGGATACAAGGGTACCTGGGATATCTGGAAAGATGGATGTCCAGGAGGAGAGTAAGTTTCTTTTTCCTTTTTTTCTTCTCTTCATTTCATATATATGAGAATTGTCCGCTTTGAGGGTTTCTGAGTTTTCTCTCCCTCTCTCTCCCTCTCTCTCTCTCTCTCTCTCTCTCTCTCTATATATATATATATATATATATATATATATACTTCCTTCCCCCTTTCTTCCTATTTCTTCATACACGTTATTCGAAACATGCTATCTCTTTGGTAGTGATACCTGCTGCTCAGCATACTGACCTCGTCCCTCTCAAAGATCCCCCCAAGATGTCACAGACCGTCTAGACAGGCTGATCAACGACATTCGCCAAAAGTACCAGGCCCCCGTCATCGACAATCACAAGACTGAAGACGGCACCAACGGAGACGTCCTCATCGTCGCCCACGGGCACATCCTCCGTGCCCTGGCCACGAGGTGGGTCGGCAAGACGCTGCAGGATGGACCGGCCTTCTTGCTCGAGGCGGGCGGTGTTGGGACACTGAGGTGAGCTTCTTTCCTTCACCCTCCTTCGCCTCTCACCCTGTATACTGACTCCCCCCCCTCTCCGTCAACAGTTACGAGCACCACAAGATTGATGAACCAGCCATTCTCCTCGGTGGTTCATTCGTCGTAGACTCGGACAAGCCGTAATGATCGATTCCCGCTCCTCCTTCTCACAATATGAACTACCCTAAACTACTTTTTGTTTTTCAAACAATTTTTCCGTCTCTTCTTCTTTTCTGCGGCTGAAGATGGAGATGTCGTGTCTACTCTTTACAGGAAAGAAGACCCATCCCATACAGATTAGATCTAAGCTAAAAGATGAGTCAGGACTAAATAAATAAATTCACTACTGGGATGTACCGGTGCTATTCAGCTACGACTTCGATACAGATGAGAGAGAAAGGACTAGAAGAAGATGAAGTAACACACATAAACATGCAAATCTGTTTCTAAATATCCCAATCAAAGCAAAACATGTTTTACTACCCTGCAAGTCGCAACATTGTGGATATTTTGTTACCCTTTTTTTTTAAAAAAAAAAAAAGAAGAAAAAAGAAGAAAAAAGAAAGAAAAAAGAAAGAAAAAAGAAAGAAAAAAAACCCTTTGTCCCCTAATCATTTCTCCTTCTTTTCCTTAAAACCCCACAACCGGTATGGATGTCACTTCATATTTGTGCAAAGCAAGCATTCTATATCATTAAAACATGCAACAAATCCTGTTTTCACCTTGTCCTCCTCTTCCTTCTGTTTCTATTTTCTCTGTCTCTTAGTATTTACTAGGTACCTAGTACTCTCTGTCCATCAGTACCCTGCATTGACATCGTGGAGAAGGGTGTGCATCGGAGACAAAAAAAAAAGAAAAGAAAGGGGAACGAAGCAAACCATGTGGTTGGAAGAAAAGAGAGATATGCCTACTACCTACCTCTTTCAGTTGTTTTCCTCAAGGGAAAAGCAAAAAAAAAGCAAAATATAGACATTGTTGGTGTCATCGGTAGCGCACACGAGGACACCTGACGTTGACGGTAGCTTGCATGCAGGATTAGAGCCAAGAGAGCACATCTCAGACGCTTACTCGCATGGCGCCTGCTCCGTAGACTGAGAGAAACGTGGCCGACTACGATACGTAGGAGCAATACAGCCATCCGTCGGGGACAGCTGCTCCCGTCACAACGTAAACCCTCCCCTCCCCCCCTTTCCTCTCTTCCTCCCTCCCTCCCTCCCTCCCTCCTCCCTCTCTCTCTCTCTCTGTGTGTGTGTGTGTATTACCCAGTCTCTCGTACGTATGTCTCCATCTCTCTCTGCCCCTTTCGCGCGGGTGTGCGTGTGCACTATCACCATCAAGCTTGCAACTGCCTTGCGTTTGTTGCCATCCCGCAGGTGGGGGAGCAGGGGTGTTGACATCCCCGAGAAGCGGAAAGGCTTCCCGGGATGCATGACGATATGCATGTACATACATATAGTGTATTGTAGCGCGGGTAATTGGGACGATTTAAATCAATGCTCAACCTTGCCTGGTTAATGGAAAGGAGATGAGGGAGGGGAGAACGGAAAGGAAATGCCTGGTCTGGCCTCCTCTCTCTTCTCCCCCAGCATGACATCAGCCTCTCTCGACCCCTCCCCAGCGGAGACAGGAAGGGCGCTGACCGGGATTGGTCCTGGACCATCAGTGTGCGTGTGCGTACTCGCATGTGGTTGTCCGTGTGTGGGCTGGGATCGTACCTGTCAGCCCACAAGCTCATATTCTACGGTGTGTTTTGATGTATATAATACAACCTGAGTGCTGGTGAGCGTATGGAGTATATGCTGGTCGGTGGCCAAAGCTGAGACGACCATGGGGCTGATCCTGCTCCTGCACAGGCGCCTCGGACCGTTGCTTGGATTCCGTCTCCAACCCCTGCTTGGTCCCCCCTCAAGGTAACCTATCACACGACGCCCTCCTATGATTTGGCCTAGAACAAACAAGCTGCGGACTCGAGTACTCGTACCGAATACTGCGACCTATACGGAGTACTCGTAGTCGTAAGTAATAGTAATACCGCATTGTACAGTGTCAGCCCAGTGGTATCATCAGAGTGATGCGATGCTGAGGCACTGATACTGCATGCACCCGCCCCCCTTTCATCCCTCCCGCTCTGTCCACGATCGAGGATCCGCCCTCCGCTTCAATTTCTCGGTACCCGGGAGCTGCTCCGTATCTCGCCCTGCTCCCCATGGCTGCTCAGGAAAGGCAGCGCGGCGATGCGGATCCCGCCAATATAAGCATTGCCCGGACACGGCCGCTTCTTGGCGGCAGCCGCCGCCAGCAGACCCGTGCACGCGGTCGACGAGACATGGGGAGGGGAGAGTGACCCATCAAGCATAAACCAGACATGCTGTACCGTTGATGCTTCCCCCCCGATGTGCTCGAGTGCTCTCGGATGATGCGGTCCGATGAGTTGCTGCCGTATCAAAGGCATCGAGCCCCCCCAACAGCAAAGCAACATGCCGAACTTGGCCAGGCGACGTGCCCCCATCGTCACATCATCGCGCTAGGGTTGTGTTGTGCTGCTGCGCAGACAATCATCATATCTGTACTGTTCCCTCTGTTAGATCTACTCCGTATGACATGGGTTCTGTAGAGTATATCACGTCGTATGTGTATACAACAGACCAAGGAGCGATGGGACATCACTTCCATCACTCCCGTACAAGTGAGCAAATGCGAGGCACGCCAAGAATGGAAAGAGAAACGAAAAAAACGAGAGACAAGGGGGCGCCGGGGGGGGGGGGGGGGGGGGAGGGGTCAATCAGTGTTAGCATATTCCGTAATACTGCGCACTCATTTCCAGTTGGCCACAATAAATCAGCGCATAGGCGCATTCACCTGCATCGACTTGGTAAGTGGTGAGTGGTGACATATGGCTGTTTGCTTGTATGCCGTATGTATGCTCATGCTCGATTGCTCGTACATAGCAGTATAGTATTTTCCGCTCACCGCTGCTTCGTCGACGTGGGTTGCCGTGGGCGTAGGTTGCTGCAGGTGATGCTGCTTGTACGACAGACGACTGGCACAGAGGGAGTCTTGACCTAGGCTGTGCAGCTTGTACTCATACAGCACAGCTACTCATACGACACAGCATTGCATGTCCTGCCTTTCATCTTTATTAGCTCATCGATAAGTCGGACCTGGGTTGCTTCTGTGTGCCATGCCTTGGCCCATATCCTTGCGGGCTGCTCGTACTAGTAGTGAACCATGCAGTGCCGAGCCGTCCCTGCACACCACATAGTGCGGGCCTTGGATTCGTCCGAGTGCTACGGCGTTATTACCATGTACGACGACGTAGTATATGTAGCAGTACTCGTAGCAGCAGTGTAGCACTCTCGCCCCGCCCCCTCCCATCTGCTTTTGGTGTGCACTTTGGAGGGGGACCAGCATGACATGAGATGCGCGTGAGCCAGGATTGAAGTGTGTTTTTTGGGAAAGACACTCAGTCGGGCAGCCGCTCTTGGGGCCCAACCATCACTGCCTGTGACTTCACAGCGCTATACCTGCCCACTCGTAGAGGCCGAGAGTCTATGCGAGGCGCCGGCCTTCTACCCGTCAAGGCGACTCTCGCCGTTGCACTCCGATTTTTAATTATCCTGGTTCGGCCTCGGCCCTTGGGCTCTAACCCATGAGGCCGTTTCGCCGCGCGGGGCTTGCCGCTAGAACCAGCATCTGGATCTCGCCTAGGGAATGTCGCTACTCGTATACGGGTCATGTCGGGCGTCTGGCCGTAGTCCGGTAGGGGGAAAAAAAGGAGAAAAGAAAAAAAGAAAAAAGGCGTCGTTGAAGTCGTGTTTGTCAATACGGACAAGTAATATCGCCTGCAGCGTATAGCAAGCCTCGCGGCCACCGCCAGACGGCCCCTGTCCGACCTGCATCGACCACATCAGCTTATGCATCTCCGTGCATGCAGACGAGGTCCCGTGGTTGCTGCATATAGCGCTGCCGTTGGTCTCGAGAGTCAAACACTCATTCCCCGCGTCATAATTGCTGGCCACCTTCTCTTGCTGCTTGTACTCGTATGTGAGTCGGGGACTGAGTCAACCGCTGTTGACAGCCGAAGAAGATGTCATATTGCCAAGCCGTGCGGTGCATAGGCTGCGACTTGGGCACCCGACCAGTCACCGTCACAATAACGGCTTGGTTAAGGCAGTAACACGCCACCTTATGGTCGTACTCCGTACACCGGGTCCGTCTTGGTCTATTTTTTGAGGAGGGGGCGTGGGTGAGAGTCCCAGCGGGGTCGGCTAGTGGGGTTGACGTTGCCACACATGTCAATCAATGGTGAATAATTCGGCGCACCTTGTTGTTAGGTCCAGCAGGGCTGGTAAAGGTCCGCGCTGGAATTACGGGTCTTTGCATGAACATAGAGAGAGATACGGAGCACTTACAGAGAGGCTTACAGAGAGAAAGAAACACACGCCCCTGGCCCGGTCGCTAGTTGTGACCTAGTAGCACTAACGGCGGCGTTTGGTGTGAATTTGTATATTCGCACTGTCCAAACCTAGTGCGAGCTGAAGCCTCCGTCAAGTGATATTCCGTGCTGCTAAGGAAAGAGGAGCGAATGACGTGCAGTAGGCGGGACGGTGCGAGCGCTATGCCCCCTACTCCACAGTGCAAATTACTCGTGCAGCGCGAAATTGCGGCGACCAGACCATGCCTGGACAGTGGTTGAGTGGTATTCCAGGGCTCAGGCATCCGAGCGGGAAGGCGGGAAGCAGTTCGTCTTAGCGGTGTGGATTTCCCAATTTCGGCTGTTGCACATGGCCTCTCGGTGAGTGTGTCCGCCGTATCTTTGATGCTCACGCAAAGGGAGAAAGGGAGACCGAGGGTACAGTTGTGGTGGGGGGGGGGGGGGGGGGGGGGGGGGGGGGGGGGGGGTTGTCGTAATGCAATGTGAACCAACGAGAGAAACACACACGCACACACACACACAAGGGACAGGGCGATGCCCTCCCCCAAGGCCAACACCCACCAGATGTGGGAGGGATGTCAAGGCTGGCTGGTCCTTGAAAGTTGCTGATGCCTGCCACTTCTGCTGCTGACTGTCCCACCTCATCTGAGACCGAGGGATCTGTCGGCGTGGGGTATGTGTCCTCTGCAACGCAGAGAAAAAGAGGCGAGAAAACGAGAGAAAAGGAAGCATCGGTGAGGTATCGGATCCAATACATGTTGCCACGCGTATTCCTTACTCTGCAATAATGCGTAGCTTGACCAAGGGACAAGACGAGAGGGGATAGACTGGGTCCATGGGTCATGGCACACGGGAACCATGCAGGTTGCATGGATTGCGCGCATGAGATTTTGTTCACGTGATCGAATCCAGACGCATGCGATTGGCGGACCGGGCCATGTATCCCAGTATCAGCCAATCATAAGTGCTCAACTGAATACCCAGATCGTGGGAGGGTGTCACTCCAGAGACTCGGGTTCCAGGTAGCGTGCTGTCGCCCACGAATGGGAAGCATGCCAGGTCTAAATAAGCAAAGTGTCGGTGTGCAATATTGCAACCCTACTCCGTATTCGTACGGCCATCTCGTAGAGCTTGCAAGGGAGTAGAGGGTGGACGAGGGAGAAGCGGGTTTATGCTGATGGTGCGGTAGGGGAATTACCCCGTAGCGCCGCACAATGACGGGGAGACGGCGTAATCGGTGGGGAGTTGGTGTTGGAAGAAAGGTTTGCCGACATCCCAGCAGATGGCCTATTTGCACTCGTGCGGGTATGTCGCACGTGCGAACCAGGTATGAAGCAATCAGAAGGTGTCGTGACCTAGGTGATGAGAGCAGACGGGGGAGGGGGCGCCTCTGGAGAGCGGCATACTTGTCCTGGTGAGTCAAGTTTGAGGTGGCAGACAGGATATACCAACATGCCGTCAAGGTTGTTGGATTGATCACTAACCTGAAATCATGCGCTGTAATCCTAGATGGGACTTTTTAGTTACTTTCCGACCCCTCGAAGATAGGATATCGCAGTGAGAACAACAGGTATGAGAATACCCATGGCAATACAGTAGCATCCGATTTTCAACTTGACTTGTTTGAACCAGACTCAGGAGTAGTGACGTCGCATCTGCCCCCGCCCCTGCCCCGTGTGACAGTGATTCCTTACCAGTGGCTCTTGCCAGCCAAGTTCATTTTTTTTCCTTCGTCCGAGAGGAGGCAGGTGCAATGGGTCTACAGGTGTCTAGAGAGGCAACAGCACCGCTCGTGCCTTGCTGTAGTATTCAGCTCTGTCCTTCTAAGCATACCCCTCCGATTCCATCAGATTCCATCTCTGGAGATCTCCATCTGTGCTGTTATGAATACCCCAGTTCTGCCTGATGTGCCAGTCCACCTTCAATTTCCAGGCTGCCGACAGCTAATACTGAATTTGCTCCTCCCGGCCATGGTTAACCTGAGTTTACCAGGCTGTTCTACTAGGACATACCACCGACCTCGGATCCCATCGTATCCAGCCAAGTGAAAACGCCAGCATTGGGGGGTCTTATATGCTCAAACAGTGCTGTTGTAGAGCTGTACGTCGCACGGGAGCTGTTGGGCTTCCTTCCCGAATACCGTATGCCGATCGTCCATGGCCCGTACGACGCAGTTGCCTAATCTCAGGATGCAGGGTTTCAAATTCAGTGCTACATGAAGACCTAACGAGTGCGCATCAACAGTTGTACAACAGGGTCGCTCCGCCGGGAAGCACTATCCGAACGCACCACGCTCAGTCAGATCAAGTCATGTTCCAGGATCAGCCCTCGAAGCTCTGCTCGCGTTTTGATGAAGATGTGGTGCGAGGGCTACTCATACGCCTTCTGCGGTGGCTGCACCACCTCGTTGCGGAACCCTGTGATGGAGCTTGGAGAGCACAGAAGTTACGAGGACAAACCGATACTAAGAGAGCAGAGCCAATACAATTCTCTATGCATCATATACCGACGTTACACTAGATGTCGGGTGCTAACAACATGACGGGTCCCCGTGGATGACATACGGTTCACGACGTATGTTTGGCCGCAACTCGAAAGGCTTTTTGCGAATCACGCGTGTCCTTGGATCAATTCAAAAGCCCTGAAAAAACTCGCGGGTCTGTGTGG
Source organism: Geosmithia morbida (assembly GCF_012550715.1). Lineage (NCBI taxonomy): Eukaryota > Fungi > Ascomycota > Sordariomycetes > Hypocreales > Bionectriaceae > Geosmithia > Geosmithia morbida. The sequence goes on from NW_023336206.1 coordinate 165,833, forward strand.
CAGTGGCAAACTCGCGGTTCCGGTCGATGATTGGTCCTGCAGCAATGCCCAAGGATAACCGGTCGCGCCATACAGCGGCCAAGCGTTGTGCGTTTCCAGTCAATCGGGAGCACACTCCACTGCATGGATCTTTCCCCGACGCGCGATCCGCCGCCAACCGCGCGAGGGGAGTGTGATTTCTCCCTAACACGTCACATGTGGTTATGAATCACCAACAACAGTGTTGGCTGTAAGGTTGAGGTGGCTCGAAGTCCTGTCGGGGTCTACAAGAACAGGTAAGTCAACCTCCCTCTTATGCCCCCGACGGTATTGAGGCGCGAATTTGCTTTTAACTCGGGCAAGGCAAGTTATTCACACACACAAACACAAATTCATCCCCAAACCGATAAAAGTGTGCGGTTCCACTTGTGTTGATTTTCCCCCTCTCTGTGGCTCGTGCCTGAATCTAGCACTGACTTGGGCAAGCGACAGAACACAACTAACCAATGAGCACGGGTAGGAGGCGCCTGGAAGAAGTCGCTAACCAGGGATCCATTATTTCTACCTCGCCCTGGACAGAGAGACGAATTCGTGGAGGGGCGGCGTGCGACTATTCATTTTGGCTGAATATAAACTGCGATGCCAGAGGCTGATTGTGGTGATTCTTTACTCGCACAATGGGCTACCCTTTTACGAGAATGATTGATACTACTGCTAACATACGATATTGGAAGGCTTGCGTTGGTGATAGCCGCACTTTTCGTTGGTCAACGACCGCTCTTTCTTTCCCGCCAGACCGAGACCCACACTGTCCGAGAACAGTGGCCGAGCGTATTTCCACTGATGAGCATCTGATATAAACTATTACTCGTATGAGGATTGTGGCGCGTCTTTTGGAGAGACCTCTCAACCTGGGTTGGGAAGTTGGTTGGGAATGATTGTCGTGTTCGAGGTAAGCTGTGGCCCTGTCACAACATGCAATCCGGAGGTCATGCTCTTTGTATTGCAGTACATTGTCACGTATGCATCGAAAGCATCCAAGCTTGCCCGCATGTAGTATTACAGAGTAATGATATTCATGGAATCAGCTCGACCAACGAGAAAAATCTAACCTGTTTCGGTAGATCTTGAACAAGGCACATGGCAGAGACTTCACAGGGAGCTGGAAAGTGTCTTGGCTGCAAAGAAGTTCATCATTCAATTGGCAGCTTTGATCCGTTGTGGAAACATTACATCATTCCACCAACGGTGACTGACAGAAGAGAGTGACCGTGTGACCAGCGGCTGCTGCATTGTGCGGTACGGGACGCCCGACATGATGCCTGCCTGCTAGATACCCGAACGCCCTGAAATGCAGGCCATCCATCCCAGCCAGTCGCGGAAAGGTGAGGGGTAGGGGCGGGCGCAAAACATACGACCGGTCGCCAGGCTGTGACGTGCCGCTTCCATTTTACCAACAGGGGGAGAGAAGGCAAAAAATAAGTAAAATTACGTCGTATCCAACGGGTTCCGAAACAGCGTACCAGTCGCCTCGTAACGCCCCCCTCCCGAGCTTCTGAATACGGGAAGTCCTTGGGTGCTGGTGGTGCATATACCTACGAGCATCGAGTATGGAGTATCACGGAGCAGAGAGTACGGAGTACAGCAAACAAAACTTTCCGCCATCCTTACTTGTGCTAAATCTGGCCCCGTCTCTCGGAAAGGCCATGTTCTCATGGCTTAGAGCCGGGGGGGGGGCAATCCAATCGGCAGGATCCACCCTCTCCATTCATGGCCATGGCCCATCCCCAGTCACACCAATGAAAAGGTCGACACTGCTGCCGACAGGCTTCTGGCAGGGTTCCAACATTCGAAGACTGGTCATTTAATGCGGCCCTAGGCCACGACCCCTGCCAGAGAGACCGGGCGGTGAGGGCGCATGACGGGCCGGACCCAGTGACAAACGAGCATCAGGGGTACCCCTCCTCCATTCTCTTACTGACAAACTCAGGTATACTACGAGTACGGGAGCATGGACCGAGTATTACGACGTACAACTACGTACATACGACACATTGCTCTAGTACGGAGCGAGCAGACACACCACACACTCCTTGTCACTACTCTGAGCGTATTTCAGGTTGAAAAAAAAAGGGGGGGGGGGAAGCAAGGGCACAAAGAGAGTGGCCATTAGCGAGGCGCGATGGCGCTTTGCTCATGGCGGTGGTAGGGGCAATCCGACGACAATTGGGAATGAACTGCCATTCCCAAATACGTATGTGTGCCCGTCCTCGCACACAATACGATGTACGGGTGCTTTCATACTCGTCATACTGAGTAGCCAGACGAGCGGTCCCAAGCCAACCACGATGGGCTTAGAAAGGTTAGCCAACAGTTGGTTAGCTCTGCACACACGGTGGGCGGGGAGGGATCTTACAATCTTGGTGCGTGCTGTCCCAGCATCCCAAGTGCCCCCCGGCTTGAGATTTCTGGCGTGGCCATGTGAAGTGTGCGGTATACACAGGACCTATGCACAAACAGGAAAGTTGACAGTGGCCTTGGGGTATGTGCTAGTGCTGGCCTAATGTCGATGTTGGCAAGGAAGGGGAGGGACCCTTGGCTATGATGGAAAGCCTTGGCACTGGAGTTGTGTGCGTGTCTGTGGGCAAGATATCTTGTGCGCGCATGATGCGTGTCGGGATAGATCAACAAGGTCTGGTGATTGGATCCAGGATTGCAAACACTTTCCCCGGCCCAGCCCAATGTCACTGCATGATGAGCATGAGCAGTCAATTTTCACATCAAACCATCTCATCCGTCCCGATTTCCTCTTTCTCCTCTCTCTTTTCCTTCCTTCTCCCTTCTGCCACCCTCATCTTGCCGATTGTCCGGTGACCAGCGTCGCGTAGTCCTTGGCCTCTGCTGGGCTACGACAGCAAACTGCTTTTATTTTATTTTTCCCTTATTTTTTTTTGTCTCACCCGGGCTGGGATCTGGGCGCCAGATTGACATACGTCAGCGGACCGGGTCTGTCGTGTCCAGGTTCCAAGAGATGTTGCGTCCCGATCCTTCGCGTGTCTGCACATATTGTACTCTGTACAGGCATAGCACTTGTGAAAGAGACAGACACGGCCCTGCTACAGTGCCGAGAGCATATCGACCGGCAATTATATTATTCGACGGCGACCCAAACATTATACGTGGCACTAGGCTTCCGACCCCCCTTGCCCCGCCAGCAGATTTGACACGATCACTCTGGAGGAAATATCGTGAGTGACTGCGGCCCGCACGCTCGCCGATTTCGGGTGTAACACACGAGAGGCAATATTTGAGAGGCTAAAACGCTGCTGTAAGGTAACCACGTCCTTGCGTCCGCATGCGACTCCTCCCTTCCTCGCTCACGGCAAGGATTGCTATCTCTTCTGGCTGGCTGGTCACTGACATGATATCATCAGAGAGGTGGCGGTTTCGGGACGGAAAGGTCTCTGTACTATTCATGATATTACAGGGTGCGACCAGAACGACGTATCAGCTTTTGGACGAGAAACCATCGGGCACCAGCGACAACCGTAATTCTCATCTACGGAGTACGGAGTAGGCATGCTATTATTTTCTGCTAGGGTCCGGGATCTGGGATCTGGGATTGATTGACCCACTGTCACGCACACGCCTCGTGCATCCTGCGGCCACGTCTGCAACCCAACCGCTCTGGCACCGCACCGCACTGCACCGTGGCCGGTCGGGACTAAGCGCCATCTGCAACTTCGCACCGTCCCCATCGTAGGCTATCCATCCTAGGCCATCCATCCTAGCGCTGGTAGTAAGCCTTGTCCAAGGTTGCCCCCCCTCCCCCTCAAGGCCTGCGAGGGCCGGTCTGCTTTTATTATTTTTTTTGTTGTTATTATTATTATTATTTTTTTTTTCAGAATTTTTTTTCAGAATTTTTTTTTTCAGAATTTTTTTTTTTTGACCCGGAGCCCCAGACGGAGGTTTGGAGCTTGTGTGACTGGTTATTGGCGGTGACTCGTGTGGCTCAGTCTGCATACTGCTCCCCACTCCCAGCTGGTGGCGTTGACGCACTGTGGAGAGTAGAACCGCGGGACTGCGTTGTACATCTAGCAATCGTCACCTGTCCACACACCTTCTCCCCTTACCCCCCTTGGGCCCCCCCTTGCACTCGTCGACTCTCGAAGTACCTTGGCTGGGTAATACGGAGCACATCTATGCTTGACTCAGCTGTCCAGGTACGTTGCCAATACGCGCCTTTCCATCCAGACACACCCCCCCTTTGGCCACCACCACCCGCCCCCCCTTTCTCTCACACCCCACCCATCTCACCTTCTCCCTGGGCGCGTGCCGTCCAGTCTGTCAATCAGCTTGGGAGGTGTGCAGTTAAGCGTCCGCCATGGCCGCAGTCGCACCCTCGCTCTCCGGCCCCAGCGGCTTAGCGGCACAGCAGAGAGAGCAAGCCAACAAGCAGAAGCCCTGTACCGAGCACTGGCAAGCACCAGCGGCGGAGTGCTCCTAGTGACAGAGGGCGAGGGCGGGAGAGGGCGGGAGAGAGCGGGAGAAGGCGAGAGAGGGCGAGAGAGAGAGAGAGAGAAAGGATGAGAGGGTAGGCCGACCCCCGACGTCAGTGAGGTGGGCACCCGGTAAAATGTGGCTAGACCTGACTGAGCCAATCTACTGAGCCAGGCCTGCCTTTCTCGGCCCTTGGCTCTTGTCCTCGATCTCTTTTTTTGGTCCCCGGCGCACGCTCTCACACCTCGACTGACACGGCCGCAGACGACGCCCTTTTTCCCCCCTTCACACAATCCTCGTCCGCCCTCCTCCTCCTCCACCACCCTTACATCGCGTCTCACCAGCTTCTGTGCCGTCCGATCTGGAAGGGACGAGAGGATCTTTGGAATAAGCTGGACTTGTCCGGAGGTTACTGTACCCAGGTGCAACCGGACCCGGGCTCTTCGGTCTGGGAACTGACCAACATCCACGACGCCGACGCTTGCTCCTCACTCTCTCTACTCCTCCCACTCCGCCTTGCTGTGTGTGTGATTTGGTGCCCCTCCACGGCCAGAGAGGGAAGCAGACATATATTTTATTATAATTTTTTATTATAATTTTTTTTAATCTGCTCTCTCTCTCTCTCTCTCTTCTTTTCTTTTCATTTTTTTTTTTCATTAACTTTTCTTTGCCGACTTCATCTCCGTCGCACGCCGTCTGATCCACATTGGGAGACTCTGATCAAATTATCTTTGGTATGTGCATGGCAACTTTCTTATTTACTTTTTTTTCCCTCCCGTGCCTATCCTATGTGTTTATTGCCCATTCCTCCCATTTTCCGCTGCCTTTCCCATCTGCGCACCGCCATCCGTCATCTCCCTCCAAACTCAACTCCACCCTCGAGCCGTTGGCAACTGCGAGGCTGCGCCGGTGGCTTCACAACGTCGTGGCGCGCCAGCAGAAGGCCAATCTATTCACCTGCACGAGCGTTTCACCGCACAGGTAGACCAGAAAGACGCTGCCAAGGGGCTTACCGATAGCCTGTCTGACGTGGCGGGGGCGAGAGTTGATCAGCCGAGGACGGGTAGGAGAGTAGGATGAGACTATGGCCGCTATCCCAGATATCTCTGCTCTGCAGCGAGAAGCTTGCCAGCCGACTTCGTTTGCTGGACTTGATACCAGTTGCCATCTTCGACACGTCCGTGCTGTTTGAGACTCGTGGCTCCAGTTATGGTTACGGCGCCGCCAAAACTTAAACCTCATCAGCTGCGTCTCTCTCCGCCTCCCTCTCAGCAGACTGGCGACGTATGGGCTGTACCCGCTCTTCTGGGCCCCATATTCCAGTCCCCCCGTAACCCGACGGGCATAGCATCATGTTTCCCGGGCGGGAGAGCCCAGTGGCTCCCGTCAGGGAGGCATGCACCCCGGGGATGGACCACCTACGGATCCACGGATCCGGATGACCGAGTCAATCCAGGCCTTCAGGTCTGAACCGTCCATGTCTTGCGTTCCAGTGCAGATTGCAGATTCGGGAAGAGGTCTAAAACAACACGTCTTCATCTACGAGTACCCATACTGGTTGAATACTAGGAGAGCCGCTCACCCGTCTTGATTGGCAATTCGTCATCTACGCCCTCGCCACACGCACCCCCCCCCCCCCCCCCCCCCCCCCCCCCCCCCCGACCGACCTCACGCCCCCCTCCTTCTCCCCTTCTTTACCCTCGTGTGTCTTCAGCCACGAATGGTGTCTTACTTTCCCCCCCCTTCTTCTTCCTTTCTTCTGCACATTACAGACGTTCGTCCTACTTTTTAATAATTTTTTTTCCACCGTTATTTGCTTATCTGCGCTCGTCTCTCCCACTTTCAGCGACAACACATCTCTTCCCTTCACAGAAAGCGTGGCACCCTCTACACACTCTTTTTTACCAATTCGAAGCGGCACAGAACGAAGAATCAGACGACCGTGTCTCTAACTTTACTTTCAGCGTGGAGAAGGATCCTGAGGGAACAGACGGAGTCGAGATTACTGGAAAAAGAAAAAAGAAAAAAATCTGGGACACCAAGGAAAAAGGAAGGGAAAAAAAAAAGAAGAAAGAAAAAGAAACGAGAAATCGGTCTAGAATCACGACCAATCTGGTCGCTGTGCGCCATCCGCATCGCGCCGTCCCCTCAGCCTCTCTCTGACGTAGCATGGCCGACGACCGATACCGAAAGTACTACGCAGACGACAGTTACGCGCACCCGCAATCTAGACCGCATCAGCAGCAACATCCCCATCTCCCCCCCCCTCCTCCTCCCCTACCTCGCACAGGAGAGAGTGCGGCGCAAAGGCCAGCAGAGAATCCGCGAGGAAGTATGGCCGCTTCTGTCTCGCTCCCTGCCATGCATCATGATCATCGAGCCCAGGGCTACGGCCCTCCGCCGACCCAAGGCCACGGCTATCCTCCTATAGACCCTCGCTACGCTTCACCCAACACGACCAACGGCTACCCACCCCCCGGACAGCAGCAGCAGCAGCAGCAGCAGCAGCCGGCTGGCTCCGGCGGTTACCTCCCTCCCCTGCAGCCGCAGTCGGCGGACTCGCGAACCCCGGGCTACCGACCTCCGGAGCCGTACGGTGCCGGGCGACCGCCGCCGGGCGCTTATCAGCAGCCGCCCTCCGAACCTCAGTATGCTGGTCACCCCGAGGCCTATTACTACCGCGGTCCCCCTCAGGGCCCCCACGCACCGCCCCCAAACGCCTACCCGTATGCGCCGCCTTACGCCGAGTACGGCCCTCCCCAGGCCGGTGGACCGGCGATGGCGCAGGCTGCGCCGCGACAGAGGACTTCGATCGCGTGCAAGTATTGCCGGAAGAGAAAGGTAGGTTCACGGCGTCGTTGATGGTACGCGAGGGCCCTGACAGCTCACAACTCACCTCGTGTCGCAGATCCGCTGCAGCGGCTACCAGAGTGCCCCGGGAGGCAAGTGTCAGAACTGCGCGCGCATGAACCAGGAATGCGTCTTCCAGCCCGTCTCGTCGTCGAGCTCGACAGCCTTCATCCCCGTCTCGGCTGTCCCGGGCGGCGTCCCGCCTGGAACCCCCCTCTACGGAGCCTACGGCCAACCTCTGGCACCCCAGCCTCACGGCTACCCGCCCGCCGGACCGGGACAACCACAACATCAGCAGCAGGGACCACCTCCGGGAAGCTACTACCCCCCTCACGCGCAGGGTGGACCCCCTCCGCCGCAGCACATAGCCTCGGCCCAGTCGCCCGCCGAATCTTCGTACTCTTACAACTCGACCAGGGGCGACGAAGGATCTCAGAGCGGCAGGAGACGGCGGAGGTCGTCGGAGGACCAGGACGAGGGCTACCGACTGCCCCCGCCCCGGGTCGGCGCCGCGGAGGAAGAGCCGCGGAGGAGGTCACCGGCCGAATTTTCGAGCAAGAGCAGCCCCGGCGGCCTGGGTCTGCCACCTCTCTCGCGGAACAGCCCGCGAGGCAACCCGACTCTGCCGCACCCGGGACCGGACGGACGCTCGCCCGTCGGTGCGGCGGCAGCGGCAGCGGCGACGGTGGCGGGACACAACGGCTCGAGCGGAGCTTCGACACCGGCCCGTGGACCTCAGGCAGGAGGAGGTGGTGGGCAGACGCCTACGAACCAGGCTTCCGTCATGAGTCTGAGCAATCTGGTGGAGAAGAATGACATTGACAAGGGCATGATTGATCGGTTGAACCGACCGATGCCGAAGGGGTAATCCTTCCCGTCTTGTCTCCTACCGGGATGTTTTTCTTCTTTCTTTTCCTTTTCCTTTTTTTTGCCTTTTGGGTTTAGGTCCAAAAAGAAGGCAGAAGAGCGAAAATATGGGAATCGATGGCTGCCGGACAGAAAAAACGACTTCCCAGGGGGATGGATTCAGGTTTCTCGTCTCTCTCTGTCTCGACAGGCAATATCCCGAGTTTAACCCCAACCCCCCCCCCCCCCATTTGACGCGTCATGATGATAACGCAGACTGGATGGATCACTCTGTCGATGAAAAAAAAAAACAAGAGGGAGAGAAAAATGGAGGGTGTTTGGTATCTGATTTGTTTCCTTTCTGTGTTTCATCTCCTTCTTCTCTCTGGATCCTCTTTCTTCTCCGTTTTCGTTTACATTTCTTTTTGTGTTCCCCAAGGAACGTCAGCGCAAGGTATTAGAACATTGCAGTTTGGCAACAAACGCGGCGCTGCCGGTTTTATTTTTTTTATTTGATTCTATTTTATCTTGACATTTTTTTGGCTTTGGTTTGATTATCGGATGTATTGACCTTCTTTTCTCCTTCTTCATTTTCTCTGTTTATTATTCTCACCAGGGATGCTGGATATCGTTGGGACTGTCTATCCCTTTGTCCTCGAGGAGAGGAGAGGAGATGGGTTTGGCACAACGCTGACACTGGGAGAGTGGAGTGCTTTTTCTCTTTTTTTCTCTCTCTTCTTCTCTTCATTCCTTTCTCTTATTCTATCAAAACAGAAAAAGAGAGGGTCAAGCGTGGAAAGTTGTTTGGGCAAAGGGAGAGAGAGAGAAAGAGAGAGCGATGAAGGAGCAGGGGACAGTGTTGACAAACTTCTCTTCTCCTGTTATATCTCTTCACATGATTCGTCATCTATCTTCTCTTCTCACATTCTTTCACTTCTTCCATTATTGTTATGATTTTTTTTAAAACCCCCCCTTTGCCTTTCAGGGTGGATATGGAACAAAAGACAAAAAAAAAAGAACAGGTGGCCTCACGGCTATATGGTTTACATGGTACAGCGTAATGGGCATTTGTATTTTCTCTCTCCAATCTTTCTTTTTCTCTTGACGGTCTCTTCTTGCTTCTTATTTTTTATATTTTACTATTACCTGTATTCAAACATGTATTCTTGTCTGATGAAGATAAAAAAGGGAGCGGTGCCTTTTTTTTCTTACCCCCCCTCCCCCTTTTTCTTTGTGCCCCGCCCCCTTTTTCCTCCCAAGTCTATATTAGTGCGTCTGTGTACGAGGTCGTTGCCCTCTGTGGGGTGTAGAGGGAAGAAAGAAGACTGTGCTCTCTGATCAATTTCTTGCTGGTTCTCCTGTTCCCCTTGATGCCGTGGGGTGTGGACTTATTAGTGAAGAAGAGAGTCTTGTTCTATATCCACGCTCAGTACGTACGATTCCACCGTCCTCTGCGACAGTCTGCATACGTCGGTGTAACGTGGTTGCAAGTTTCTCGGCTCTCTCCCACTCCTCCTTCTCTCCTCCTATCCTTTTTTTTTCCAGCTTAGGCGGGCTGGGAAGAGAGAGGGAGGGAGGCGGAGTGGGAGGGTTGCTGCTCTCATGTTCATACCTACTTTATGCCTGTCGCCTCACTGTAGGGGCCTTAGCCGGAGCCGGAGCCGGAAGAGGACAAGGCAGGATAGAAAGAGGGAGTAGAGAAGGAAGAGAGGAGTAGGAGTAGCAGCAGCAGGTAAGGGGCGTGTGAGGAACGTGGTTGTGATGGGGGGTTCGGCCACACAGGAGAGGGCCAAGCTGTTCTCCATTCGGGGGACTTTGATGGCAACTTTAGGTAACCTTGGCAGTAGTACTGGTAGGAGGACTATCAGTCAAGGACAGACGGTACCTGCATGTGTCCTCTGGATCATCATTCTACACTACTCTGTACTAGCTTGACGCTTATCATGGTTGAGCCAGACCAGACCTTTCTATTCCTAGGGGGGTTGGGGTTTGCACGGTAAGATATCTTGCAAGGGAAAGGGGGTGGGTGTATGGCGGATTGGCAGATGTGTATACTTACATTGCCATGGCGTCCCCCCTCTGACCTGTTTTCTTGTCTTGTCTCTGGAGATTATGCAGGTCGTCCACCTTTTCTTGTCTTAGATCCTTCTCATGCAGGCTTTCCCCCCCTCCCCCCTTTGTCCGAGACGTCATGAACTGTTGCGGATTTACGGATACAGATATCAAGTAGGGGTATCATATATCAACATGGCAGTAGTGCATGTATATTCTCGTACTCGTAATAATACTACAAGTCCTAAAAAAAAAGAAGAAAAATAAAAGAGAAACCTTTTTCCCCCCGAGACATGGCAAACTTCTCTAGCGTATGGCATGAAATTACTCCGTCTTGACTTTTTTTTTTTTTTTCTTTTCTTTTCCCCAGGATCCTTACCAAGCCGTTCCGTCCCTCCCTCTCCCTGTCCTGTCTCACATGATGGCCATTCCCGAATTCCGTCTTCTTTTTCTTTTTCTTTTTTTCGACTTTAGCATGGCTTCGGCCCGCACGGTCCTGCCTTCGTTCCCTTCCGCCGCCCTTTTCCGTTTTTTTTCTCTGTGGGGTCAACGAAAGGAGACTGCTGCTGCTGCTGCTGCTGCTGCTGCTGCTGTTGTTGTTGTTGTTGTTGTTGACGATGTTTCTGCTGTTGCTATCTGTAGTGATTCCCTCTTTTTTTTTCTTTTCTTCTTTTTCACTCTGTAATGGCATGGTACTTTCCCCCTCGATGAACCTCCTTCACACTCAACCCTTCATCAGAGAAGGGGACGGGGGTTGGTTCGTTGCGCTCTCGTGGTGATGGTTCAGAACAACATTTCCCCCCCTCTCCTAGTCGACCACTCGGACATGCCGAGACTGGATCTGACGTAGGAAACGGAAAAGGAAAAAAAAGAAAGAAGAGGGGAGAGGGGGGGCATTGATCTAGAGTGTTGTCTTACACACGACTGTGTTGAAAGCGAGTCACGTCATGCCATGCCACTCCCGTAATGCTCTGGGTATGGCTGATACTCATTTACATGCTGGCTCTTCTATCCACTTTCATTTTGCCATCCACTCAGCCCAAGGGAGAATCATCAAGGATCGGTCCGAGGTGGAATGTGATCCATGTGCCTAGGATTCAAGTGGTAATGACCGCGGCCCCGGGAGGCGCCGGTTCAAAAAGAGACTTTGGCCGTCGTGTCGTGCGTAGTGTGTGACTTGACTGGAATGCAGATGACGCTATCATGCCGCGTGCAACTGGACTCTGGGACACATACTCCCCTCACCCCCCCCCCCCTTCCCCCTCCTCCTCCTCCTCCTTTTGATATTCCATATGGAATCTTCCGTCTTCCTTATGGAGGGAGGGAGGGAGGAGGGGGGGGGGGTGTCTTCGTTGTCATGTGAGGCGTAGTACGTAATGTCTCTCGTGGTCTTTGGGCTAACCACTGATGGAGGAGTCGTGGCCCGCCGAAAAGGGGCGCGAGGAATGACGGATATGATGGTCCATGGCCGATGTGAGCTGAAAGTCGATGTGACTGGTAACAATGCGACTGCGATAAAAGGTATATACGGTACGCGTACATATCCTCCCTTGAATCTTAAAAAAACAAGATCATTGCTTTCTGTCTCTCGGTCTCGACTGCAGATGATCTGATGTGAACCCGCATCCAGGAACATCCGGAGACCACCAATAGTGCTATCTCATACAAGTATCGTACGTATTTCCTCTGCAACACGCTTTGCTTTTTCTCTTTATTTCTAAAAAAAGTTTTTTTATAAAAAAAAAATCTTCTTTGACTAGGTAATAGTTTCTGTGCAATGTCGTGCCGCTGGGCCGGTCGAATTCCCTGAATATCCATGACCATCTGGAACGTCCCAGGGACGGAAAGTAACGGGAAGATCACTCAGGAACAAGACCTGCCTGAATCAATCAGTCGGGAATCAAGGCTGAGACAGATACACGATACACGGAGAGACAGAGGTGTCATGTGAAACCTGATGCTAATCCCTATCTCTATGCAACCGATCTCAGACGGCCGGGAAACATGCCTGCACCTGATCACCTGATCCTGATCTGTCAATTGTCTCCTTGGGGGAGGGGAGAGGGGGGGTGAGCGACGAGGCCGACGTTGGACGTCCTGAGAGGGTATCCGTGGTCCTAGTGCTGGTGAGAATGAAGGAGAAGACGTTGGCATGATTCTAGAAATATAGGAGCAAACTGTTAGATGAGTGCTCAGTTGAACTACCAATACCTTTTCAAGTTCTGTATCTGCCGTCGTGTCCATTACCCCGTGTTCTCCCTTTACAGGGTCATTCTTGTCCTTGTCATCTACTCTATACCGAACCGATCACTCGAGGAGACAAAAGATCACTGATAAAGCAAGATACACGCAACTACACCGACTAGACAGCCTATCCTTATACCAAGAAGCATTCCTCCCAAAGGGGGGAGAAATAGTCGTGCTACCAACTCCGACATATATCTTCTGTATGGCTCTGTGGTTAGTAATCGTCGTCACGGATACAAGAGGTCTTCGCCGTGAGGACAAACATTGAACCGATTCGTCATCCAACGCTCACGACCTTTCAATATCGCCTCGGCATTCGACTTGGGAAATACGGACATCCTCAGAGTCTATAATATTGCATGGCAACATTCAAAACAACGAGAGATGTCTCGGCGAAGCCCCCATGTGTGTGGGTGCAGTAAAAGAAGACTGAAAAGAAGAGTCAAAAGTCATCCAAAACCCCTGCAAATGCCAATCGCCAATCACCAATCACCAAGTCTCAGAGAGAGGCGCGGACAGACGCGGTGGGCCTCTCCATCAGCTGATAGCAACTTGACTGCAACGGCATGACGACTAGGTCGTCATCTAGGAGCCACCGATCACCTAGACGCTCAGTTCCCTCAGCTGTCTCCCGCCCTTGATACCATTCACAGAGCACATACATCTAGAGATACTCGTATTCGTACGTGAAGACGTGCGACGTTATAAGCGCAGTTACACGCCGGGTGCATGTAATGCTTGGTAGCCGACAAGCTGTTCCTTAACCGAGTGCATGTTGGCAGAAGCCGGCGACGACGTGGAGAGGAACAGTCAAGTCTCCCAAGGAATAGAAACATCGACAGCATGTCCAGACATGCCGTTCAGCGTCACTTGCGGACCGAGGGTTGCAGAGCCCTAACGCTGGATTCTTTGTTTCAAAAGAATGAACAGATACATACAAGATCCGTCGTCTAATATATTCATGCTACGTATATTCATATCTATTATGCTAAGTCATTGTATCGTTCGTTGCCCGTAAAGGGGAGCCGTAGAGAGGTTGAAGCAAGTGGAAAGAGTGAAATAGGAGGGGGGGGGGAGGAGGAGGAGGAAGAGGATAGGAGCAGAAAAAGAAAGGACAGAGGAATCTCAAAACCCCCCCTCAATCTCACGAGTGGTATAGCAACCGTTGCCGTCACCATTCATGACAAAACACCTCTCGGCAAATATGCCGCGCATATTGAGCGATCTCCACGCCGGGCTGAGTCTCCTGACGAGGATCCTCTTCCACCCGCCCACATTGATGGTGACCTGCTTCCAGGGGAGATCCGGTCTACCGTCGACGAGCATGGTCAGGATGGCGGAGACCTGGTCGCGGTCCGGGTCCTCGGCGCCGTAGGGGATGTCGTCGTCGTCGTTCTCGTTGATGGATATCGTGGTGGGGATGTGCAGCGTCAGCGTCTCGAGTCGGGGGAAGCCGAGGAGGATGGCGGCGAGGAACTGGTCGGCACGGCAGAGGCGGGTGTCCATGTCGAGCTCGAGCGTGCGCAGGCAGACGAGGTGGACGGCCAGGACGGACAGGTCGCGCGGATCGAGGGTGGGGCAGCGGGTGCCGTCGGTGCCGAAGCCCACGTGGTCGCGGAGTCGGAGCGACTCGAGGCCGTGGCCGTGTCGGAGTATGGCGTCCAGGCCCAGACGACGGACGTGGCACGTCACGCCGAGGGATGTGAGGCCGCCTATGCCGTCGAGCAGCAGGTCGTGCAGGAGAGCGGTCGCCTCCCGCCGGCGGTCCGGCAGGTGGGCGCTGAAGTCGTCCAGGTGGAGGGCCCTCAGGCCCCAGAGGGATCCGCGGGGCACCGAGCTGATGAAGTTGTAGTACGGGACCGACAGCAGCTCCAGCGACTCCAGACGGGAGAAGTCCCAGTGCTCCCGTACCTGCTGCTCCGAGTGGTTCCAGTCGTACGAGACGAGCGAGAGGTCCACCAGGGGCGGCATGCGCTCCCCCCTGTCGAACTTGAGCTGGCTACCCTGCCCGCGGTCGCGGTAGTGGAACGCCTCGAGGCTGCGCGAGTGCAGCATCAGCCGCTTCAGCTCCGGCAGTCGCCCGGTCAGCGGGGGTGCCAGGCTGGCCACCTTGATCGACGTCAGCAGATCGCTGGGGACGGCCCGGAGGTACGTGTCGCTGTCCAGCTGTCGCGTCGGGAGGTCCTCGATGTGCAGCCTCGTGCCCTGCTGCCTCATGCCGTCTAGGTCAAGGACGTCTGATGGGAACCACGTCCCGCCCGTGTTCAGGTCAACCTGCTCAAATTGCCAGCTGCGAGAAAGAGAAGAAAGGCCCAAGGTTAGCCCGGTGTTGACCTGGGAGACGGAAGGTCATCTGGATGTGGATGACGTACGTGATGGACGATAGTGACGCCGTGAGCGAGAGGATCCTCCTGACTCCTGTGGGATCAAGGGTACTTCGTATGACGAGATGCTTGGTGAAGCAGGCAATGTTCTGGAACAGGGTCACGGGATAGAGTGTCTGTGCGTCTTCATGAACGAGGAGCTCGTTCAGCACGAGGGTGCGATAGTAGACGGGGGTGGCAATGTCGTTGAACTCCCGCGATGCCAAACGTAGTTGACGGAGAGAATCAGTGTCAATATCTCGTAACTATTGTAAATTATCAAACCAGTCAGTATATGAACAAGGTCCTGTGTTTTTCTTCTTCTTCTTCTTCTTTTCTTTCTTTTATCCTTTCTCTTTCCCGTTCTTTTTTTTGTCTTGTTACTACACAACGGAACTAGGGAGTCGCCGGGGGCAGATGAGGGAGGAGGGCGGGGGGAAGTTCCATACCTGATCGCATACTAGAGTCTTCAACTCTGAGCTCAGTTGAGGAAGCCCGGGCCTTGAAGCATCCATATAATTAACGTTTCGTATCTCCGCATCAATAACTGTTGTCCAGTATGGGGACGACCCTTTTGTGTTGCGAGTCGTTCGGCCAGAACCATGACGAGTTGACGAGTTGACGAGGACTTGAGTTGCTGTCGAAGACATAGTTTTTTTTTTTTTTTTTTTTTACTCTTTTATGCACACCCAGACGGCTGTCAGGGTCGCACAAACCATCATGCAAGGACGTGGACAGAAGGGGCGGAGGGAGGGAAAAAAAACCAAGGCAGATGTTCCGAGGTAGCGGGGTTTTGTCGTGTGGTGGTCAATGGGGCCACAGAGATGACGACAAGAGTATATTTTTCGAATCAATATGGGCGCGAATGCAGGTTGAAAAAGCAGACCGTATCAGTGGTACACTCTCCTCGGTGGTGCCAAGTGCACGTACATATACAGGCAGAGAAGCACAAGAGGCAGCGATGTGCGGGAAAACGGCAGGGTATTAAAAGAGAGCAAGAGGGCAACTGTAGTGGTAGAAATAGTAGTATAGTATCTTTCCTACATGTTCATCATACGAGAGTAGCTAGCTGAAAGTAATACAAGTCCGGCAGCAGCTGGAAGCCGCCGAGATCGTTGGGATAACTAAGATGCTGTGTGGACCGTTCAAACGTTCTGTGCCAGTCGCGACTTCGAAAGCATAAGTTGGGCAATAACTGCGAGGGATGAATGCCGGTGATACACTTGGTGGGTAATCCCGAGTGTTTTGCCTAATCGTTTGAGTGGCTCGATGTGAGTAACTCGTAATTCGTAGACGGCGGTGACGGACCGGGTTTGGACCCAGGACAGAACGGGAGAGTCACAAGTTGTTAGTTCCTCTCCTTGGCCTTTTTTTTTGGTCTCTCTCTCTCTCCATGAGAACCTTGGAGAACCTGTAGTGATGTCGAGGTGGATTCGACTGGTTCAATACTAGGCTCGTGCGTGGACCCCATATTCAGAAGGTATTCCCGTGTATCGGTGTGCTTCGCAGGGCTCGATTAGGAGACGGTCATTGTCGGCCAAGTCGTGGCCTCCGGAGGTTCCAGGCTCAATTCTTTTTCTCCTCCTCCTCCTCCTCCTCCTTCTCCCTCTTCCTCCTCCTCTTCCTCCTTCTCCCTCCTCCCTGTAATATTCCGGACCAGGACCCTCAGAATCTCGCATCAGTGTACTGATCGGTGCACCGTACCGGCGCCTCGGTGTCGGTGCCGAACAAGGTCAACCGCAGTGCCAGGCTATAAAGGAAACGCGCCTTTTCGCAAGAATTCCCTAAAGGGGAACGCTTCTGTCAGTCAGAGCCAATCGCTTTTCACGACAGAGTAATATGGAGGGGCAGTGCGGGACGACTAGCATAGTACATGTATAATAAGTAGCTATAGTTGGGTGGTACTCGTAGCTTGACCGTCCTTGTGTAGTTTTTTTATTCTTTAATTTTTTTATTATTTCCGATGTTCATCTTTTTTTTTTTTTTTTTTTTTGCATCATTCAATGGCTCTAGAGTTTTTCCTGTAGCCTGGAATGTCCAAAGTTGAAAGGGCATCCAAGGGCTGCGCACAGGACACGAAGGAGGGTAACACCGCGGAACGAGTAAATGATTTAGCATACACCACGAGGAAACTACCGAGTAGGAATATCATCAGTTGAAATCCCTAAGATAAGTCACCAGGTTAGACAGGGACATGGAGCGAATACCTGTACAATATTCATCCGTACTCCCCCTATAATATAGGAATAGCTATGCAAGTACCTATATTACTGGAGATATATTCTTTCCGACGACACTATAATATACCTAATTCAGTCCCACCAATAACGTGATGAAAATATCAAGACATGACAACTCACAAACAAAGCACCGGCACAAGTCTGAGGACAGAACGGGGCGATTGATGGAATGAATGGCTCTGTGCGTCATCGTTGATTCTATACCCCATAAGGGAAAGGCGACGAGCAAATGCATCCCATAGGTAGAAAGAGAGACAGGAGATCACGCACTCTCTGTCGGTCATCCATAAAGGCGTGAGCCGCTGTTCTGTCCGGGTTGAGATCGGCCAGCCCTTCGTTCTCATTACCCTTCTAGGAAAGGGGAGCAACAGACGCCGTCGACCATGGCGTCGGTGATGGCTGCAGAAGAGTGGATACGTGCTGAAAGACGGCCATGTTTGCGGGAATCTGGATCCTGTGGGCCGGACCCAAGCCGGTTGAAAAGGGATGAAAGTGTAATACGTGGCCGGTGGTCCGGATAAGTATTCGTGAATGAACACCTGTCTTGCTTCATGTGTGTAATCTGTAAAGTAGGACGACTGCAGAGGAGAGGGAGAGGGAGAAGAGGGGGAGGGGAGGGAGAGGGAGAGAGGAATTGGAAATGGGGGAGAATGATGACGACAGTGTTAAGGTTTTTGGGGGTAAGAGCGGCCCGTCTCACCCGCCTTCCCCCCCCGCGCCACCAGAAATTATCTAGAAGAAGTAGGAAAGAGCGAGGGCCCTGGGTGATTGCCACTTGGGGATTTTAATGACAGGCTCTCTCTCTCTCTCTGTCTCTCTCTCTCTCTGTCTCTCTCTCTCTCTTTTCTCTCTTTCTATCCAAAAAAAAAAAAAATTGTATTTCCATACGATTCCAGATGATATCACTGCTAGACCAACTTAGTAATAATACGGAGTACTGTCCACCAAGTCAGCGGTGGTAGTCGTATTCGGAGTCGTAGCCATATCAAGACCGACTAATACCCTCTCAACATCAGTATGCCATCGTGAACTTGATGCCCAACGCCCACCTACCTACCAAGTGCCAGTGGGAAAACTTGCTCCGGAGAACCGAGAAACCACTGCATGCCCCCATCGCAGACATGATGCAAGTGCGCTGCACGGGCTATCGACAGGAGACATGCCGCATCCACCAGCACCAGCACCAACAACCCAGGGGCCAAGACCAGGGGTCTACCTACAGTAGCTTCCCGCCCCTTGTAAACCAGGACCACCCAACGACAGACACTCACGATACCCGAGAGAGAGCAAACAAGAAAAAAAGAAGCATACAGGGAAAGAGGGAGAGAGAGGGAGAGAAGT